>NC_092044.1:50459948-50598713 GCF_003086295.3 Arachis hypogaea | reverse complement strand
GTGGTGAAGAAGGGTCAGAGGAATCAGAGGGAGAAGATCAAGTCATGGATGATGAGATGCAAAACCCTCCTGGAGGGGTCAACAATAATGGTGGACAAGCTAGAAGGGTGTTATCATCATTTACTATCCCTGATCCAAGACATTGTGGGAGTAGTATTGCTACACCAAATGTTCAGGCCAATAACTTTGAGCTAAAACCTCAGCTCATCACTTTGGTACAGAACAATTGCTCTTATGGAGGGGACCTCTTGAAGACCCAAATCAACATCTCTCTGTTTTTCTGAGGATATGCAACACTGTGAAGACAAATGGAGTGCATCCAGATGTTTACAAGTTGCTGCTATTTCCGTTCTCTTTGAGGGATAAAGCTACTCAATGGCTAGAATCATTCCCCAAGGAAAGCCTCAATGATTGGAATGAAGTGATGGGCAAGTTTCTAGCAAAGTTCTACCCACCTCAAAAGTCATCAAGTTGAAGATAGAGTCCAGACTTTTAGGCAAATGGAAGGGGAGTCATTGTATGAAGCCTGGAAAGGTATAAAGCACTAATGAGAAGATGCCCCCCTGACATATTTAGTGATTGGTTAAGCTCCAAACTTCTATGAAGGCTTAAGCTTTGAAGCAAGGAAGGGACTAGATTATTCATCAGGAGGATCACTCAACATGATGAAAACTGCCGAGGAGGCCCAAGACCTCATTGAGATTGTGGCAAACAACCAATACTATTACTCATCAGAGAGGCAAAACAATCCGCCCCCAAAGAAAGGTGTAATGGAGCTTGAAGGTGTTGATGCTATCTTGGCACAGAACAAGTTAATGCACCAACAAATCCAACAACAAATGGAGATGATAACAAAGAGAATGGATGGTTGCAACTTGCAGCAGTGAACACAACAAATCAACCATTGCTTGAATGGAACCAAGGTGAAGGGACCAATGTTGAACAACCACAAGAACAAGTTCAATACTTGCAGAATACTTCAAATTCTCATGATGAATTTCATGGAGATACATACAACCCATCTGGAAAAATCATCCCAATCTTAAATGGGGTGAAAATCATTGGCAAAAGAATAGCAACCACAACCAAAACCGTCACACAAGCAACCAAAATCACCATGCCAACAACACTAACCAATATAGAAACCACAAAACACATATCAACCACCCCATCATAACTCACAAACCCACCAAAATAACTTCCCTGCACCAACATCCAACACACAGAATTACCACACTAATCCACCCAACAACTTCCAACAACAATCACCCCCCATCATACCCCCCAATTGACCATCATGAGACTAGAATTGCAAGTCTTGAAGCAACCTTACAAGCACTTGCTCAAACCACTCAAGCCTTAGCTAAGGGACATAAGGAACATGAGGTCATCATGAAGAACATTGAGAGACAAGTGGGACAGCTAGCCAAACAAGCCGAGAGACCAACCAATGTCCTTCCAAGTGACACAATACCCAACCCAAGAGAAGAATGTAAGGCTCTGCAGTTGAGGAGTGGCAAGGTAGTTGGTGAAAGTTCAAATAAAGAAGCAACAAAACCCAAAGAGCAAGACACAGTGGAGAGGCAAGATGAAGAAAAGGCTTCAACATCTAACAAAAGCAAGGAGGTTGTCAAGCCACAAGGCAATTTAACAAGTCAAGGAGGCAACCGTGATGGCAAGGAGGGTATGAATTCACAAAAAGAAAACAAAAATGAAGGAGTGAAAGCTTATGTACCCAAGCTTCCATACCCAACTAGGATACACAAAGGAGCAAAAGACCAACAATTCCCAAGGTTCTTAGAGATCTTCAAGAAACTTGAAATCAACATCCCATTGGCAGAGGCTCTAGAACAAATGCCATTATATGCAAAGTTTCTTAAGGAATTGATCACCAAGAAGAGAAGTTGGCAAGAAAAAGAAACCGTGATTCTCAATCAAGAGTGTAGTGCCATCATTCAACAAGGGTTACCTCCAAAACTCAAAGACCCTGGCAGCTTTCTCATACCTTGCACGATTGGGAGCATGGCTGTTGACAAATCACTTTGTGACCTGGGAGCAAGCATTAACTTAATTCCCCTTACCATGATGAAGAAAATGATGATTGAAGAGCTCAAACCCACAAGGATGTCACTTCAACTTGCTGACAGATCCATCAAAGTACCAAATGGAGTAGTTGAGAATCTCTTGGTGAAGGTGGGAAACTTCATATTCCCAGCTAATTTTGTGGTCCTAGACATGGATGAAGAGGGAAACAACTCAGTCATTCTTGGTAGACCCTTTTTGGCTACAGCTAGAACAATCATTGATGTGGAAAAGGGAGAGATGATTTTCAGGGTGCATGATGAGCAAATGACCATAAATGTCTTCAAAGCAATGCAACACCCTGTTGAGAAAGAAAGTTGCATGAGGGTTGATGTAGTAGATTCTTTGGTTGAAGAAGTGCTTGACACAAACCATCAAATGAAACAAGAGGAAGTCCATAACATCAAGGGACAAGTAGAAAACACGTTGGAAGCATCAAAGGAACCAAGTGAAGCCACCAAAGAAGAGGGACCACAACAAGAGTTGAAACCACTACCCCCTCATCTTAAATATGCATTTCTTGGTGAGAAAGATAGCTTCCCAGTGATCATCAACTCCACATTGAATGAAGAGGAAGAAGAAAAGCTCCTTGTGGTTTTGAGAGCTCACAAAGAGGCGTTGGGGTGGACCATTGATGACTTGAAAGGCATAAGCCCTGCTGTATGTATGCACAAGATACTCTTAGAGGAGGGTTCCAAACCGGTGGTACAACCTCAAAGAAGATTGAATCCCACAATGAAGGAGGTTGTTCAAAAGGAAGTTCTGAAGTTGTGCAAGGCTGGGATCATCTACCCTATATCTGACAGCCCATGGGTTAGTCCAGTGCAAGTAGTACCTAAGAAAGGAGGCATGACTGTCATTGTTAATGAGAAGAATGAGCTTATTCCAACACGAACAGTGACAGGATGGAGGATGTGCATCGACTATAGGAGGCTGAATGATGCCACACGGAAGGATCACTTCCCTCTACCTTTCATTGATCAGATGCTTAAAAGGTTGGCTGGCCATGCTTATTATTGTTTTCTTGATGGATATTCTGGGTATAACCAGATTGTGGTTGACCCCATGGATCAAGAGAAGACATCCTTCACTTGTCCCTTTGGAGTTTTTGCATATAGGAGAATGCCATTTGGACTTTGCAATGCCCCAGCTACCTTTCAAAGATGCATGCTATCAATCTTCTCAGACATGGTAGAAAAAATTTATTGAGGTCTTTATGAATGATTTCTCTGTTTTTGGTGATTCCTTCAATACTTGCTTGCACCATCTTACCTTAGTCTTGAAAAGATGCCAAGAAACAAACTTAGTTTTGAATTGGGAGAAATGCCATTTGATGGTACCCGAAGGCATTGTTCTTGGTCATAAAATTTCAAGAAAAGGTATAGAGGTTGACAAGGCAAAAGTAGAAATTATAGAAAAACTTCCTTTGCCAACTAGTGTGAAAGCCGTTAGGAGTTTCTTGGGGCATGCTGGATTTTATAGGAGATTTATCAAAGATTTTTCAAAAATAGCAAAGCCACTAAGTAATTTGCTGGTGGTAGACAATCCTTTTATCTTTGATGATGAATGTAAACATGCTTTTGAAACTCTAAAGGCTAAGCTCACCACAGCACCAATCATCACACCCCCAACTTGGGGACTACCCTTTGAACTCATGTGTGATGCAAGCAACCTTGCAATTGGTGTTGTGTTGGGGCAGAGGAAGGAAAAGAGGCTTCATGTTATCTACTATGCAAGTAAGGTATTGAATGAAACTCAAAGAAACTACACCACAACAGAGAAAGAGTTACTAGCCGTGGTGTATGCCTTTGATAAGTTTAGACAATATTTGATTGGATCTAAAGTCTTAGTGTATACTGACCATGCTGCCATTAAGTATCTTATGTCAAAACAGGATGCCAAACCAAGGCTAATTAGATGGGTGCTACTCCTACAAGAGTTTGACATTGAGATCAAAGATAGAAAGGGCAGTGAAAATCAAGTTGCTGATCACTTATCAAGGGTACCACAAGATGAATGCCAAGACAACTTTCCATCAATAAATGAAGAGTTTCCAGATGAACATCTCTTGCAGATTCAACATGTCCCTTGGTTTGCAGACATGGCCAACTACAAGGCAGGAAGAATCATTCCACAAGAGTACACAAGACAACAAGTTAAGAAGCTGTTGCATGAGGCTAGGTTCTTCTTTTGGGATGAACCATTCTTGTTCAAAAGATGCCCAGATGGAATGATAAGAAGATGTGTGCCAGAAGGTGAGATGAAGGACATACTATGGCATTGTCACAACTCTAGCTATGGTGGTCATTTTGGGGCTGAAAGAACTGCTGCAAAGGTCCTTCAAAGTGGTTTCTATTGGCCTTCAATCTTCAAGGATGCTAGGGAGTTTGTGAGCCAATGCAATGAATGCCAAAGAACAGGGGGTTTGTCAAAGAAAAATGAGATGCCCCAAAAGTTCATTTTGGAAGTGGAACTCTTTGATTTGTGGGGAATAGATTTCATGGGACCTTTTCCTCCATCCTACACGTTCAAATACATCCTGGTAGCAGTAGAGTATGTCTCCAAATGGGTAGAAGCAATAGCCACCACCACATGTGATACCAACGTGGTCTTGCAATTCCTCAAGAAGAACATCTTCACAAGATTTGGAGTACCCAAAGGACTTATAAGTGATGGGGGAAGCCATTTTTGCAACAAGCAACTCAATTCCTTACTCCACAAGTATGGTGTTACACACAAAGTAGCTACCCCATATCACCCACAAACCAATGGACAAGCTGAACTTGCCAACAGAGAGCTAAAAAGGATCTTGGAGAAAACTGTGGGAACAACAAGAAAGGATTGGGTTAGGAAGCTGGATGATGCACTTTGGGCATATAGGACAGCCTTCAAGACACCCATAGGAAAATCTCCATTTCAATTGGTGTATGGAAAGGCATGCCACCTCCCTGTAGAGCTTGAACATAAGGCTTTCTGGGCCACCAAACTTCTAAATCTAGATGCTCAAGCAGCAGGAGAGAAGAGGTTGCTACAACTCAATGAGCTTGAAGAGTTCAGATTGGAAGCATATGACAATGCCAAAATATACAAGGAGAGAGCAAAGAGATGGCATGATAAGAGGATCTCTCAAAGAACATTTGAACCAGGCCAAAAGGTGTTATTATTCAATTCAAGATTGAAGATCTTCCCTGGGAAGCTGAGGTCTAGATGGACTGGTCCATACACCATCACTAAAGTATCACCTCATGGCTATGTTGAATTGCTTGATGAAGCCTCAAAACAAACATTCACAGTCAATGGACATAGGGTGAAGCATTACTTTGGTGACCCTTGGAGCAAGGAAGAGAGTGTACAACTCCTAACATGAGCAAAGAAGTTGCAATGTCAAGCTAAGGACAATAAACAAAGCGCTTCATGGGAGGCAACCCATGCACAGGGAGTCTTTTATTTTCATGTTTTAGTAACCAATAATGATCAAGTAGACTAGTACATGGTGTATGCAAGGCACTAAGTTTGGTGTGGCCAATCTTGAAGTAATGGCAAATGTGTGTTCTATAACACTTAGCCACAAACTAAGTTTGGTGTCCATGCATACACGAAAATGCTAGGCTATGAAAGTTTTGTCATCTACTTTAGTTATAAAATAAAATAAAAAAAAAACGTGAAAAAAGCATATAATGTAGGTAAAATACTAAGTTTGATGTGGCTACCTTTGAAATTAATTCCATAGAACACTTAGTCACAAACTAAGTTTGGTGTCTTTACTTACATTATTAATGCTAGAAAAATTAGATTAGGGAATCAATTCATAATTTTTTAATTTCAGCTTAGTTAAATTTGCATAGGAATATCATCATAAGCTTTTAGCTATTAATATCACTTTAAGAATCTCAAGCCTTTGGCATTTTGTTGCAGGAAAGAAAGAAAGAAGTGATGGGGAATCTTGGAAGCATATAATGAAAGAAGGAAAGAAATGATGGGGAATCTTGAAGAAAGATCACGGATAGATAAGGAAGGGTAGTCACATGAATTTTGAACTTTGTGCATGGGGAAAAAGAAATCAACATGCATTGTGCACAAGGAAGCATGCCATGACCGAGCCTTAAATGCCTTCCCACCAACTTTCACTTTAAATACTTCAACCATATTCATTCATCATTCATTCTTCTACCCACCAACTTTCACTTCACTAACCGAACTCATACTCAACCTCCAACCTACTCCATGTTTCACAAATTCTAACCTTGAACCTCATCTTTACCCAACAAAACTCCTCTTGAAGCATCACATTTCTCACATAACCGAAACACTCAATCTCCTTCACCATCATTTTCTAAGTCACCGTGCTTACCTCATATCTCTCATTCACAATCATTTTCCTTGTGCTTGAGGACAAGCATTCAACTAAGTTTGGTGTTGGGGAGATTCAACCTTGCAAGTGAATCTCAATGGCCTCATCATCAAGAGAGAGGAGAGAAGATGAATTTGATGAAAGAAGATTCAAATCCAAACACAATGAGCGGATCTTTAGTTGGATGTCAAGCAAAGATGTTGTTCCAGAGCTACCATTCAAGCTTAAAAAAGATGAATACCCTGAGATACAAAAAATAATCAGAAAAAGGGGATGGGAGCTTCTCTGTGACCAACCTCAAGAAATAAGCATGCTTCTCATCCATGAGTTCTTCACTAATGTGATAAGAGAATATGATGATGAAGAACCATACATGAGCTATGTAAGGGGTGTGGATGTTGATTTTAGCCCGGACACCATCAATAGGGTGCTAAGGGTCAAGCACAAACAGTTCAAACGACCTAGCTATGAAGAAAGGGTTGAAAATGACCCAAGATATGTGGATGTGGTGAGTGACTTATGCAGAGTAGGCACGGATTGGGTATTGGATTCACATGGCCGACCACTCAAACTTCGGAGAGGTGATCTCATACCTCAAGCAAAAGGATGGCATGACATAGTGAGGAGGTCATTGATCTCTACTTCAAATAACTCTGAGGTAACGGTGAATAGAGCTATAATGATCCATTGCATAATGAAAGGAGGGGAAATCAATGTTGGAGACATTATAGCCAAGAACATCATTGAAATAGCTCAAAAGGTCAAACAGGACAGCTGGCTAGGATATCCTAGTACTATTCTGCGCCTATGTGAAGAAGCTGGAGTGCCTCTGGGAGAATTTGAAGAAACTGATTTAGTCTCTATTGGAAAACCTCTTACCAAAGAAAGGTTGGAGTTCATCACCACAACCCAATTGGAAAGGCAACCTTTAGCAAGAAGGAAGAAAAGGAAAGAAGTAAGACAAGAGGAGGAGCCTCAAGAAATGGATGAATCCCACACCTTGAACATGAACCAACTCCAAGCCGCCTTGGAAGGGATTTCTGGGCAATATTCACAAATTCAAAGAAGCCAAGAGGAACAAGCACAACAACAAAGGACCTTTGGCAATTGATGGATCAACAAAGAGGGGTTCAAGTTCAATGGATGAACCAACAAAATGAGTACCAAAAACACATGATGGAGTTGCAACAAGAACAATATGCCAAGATGCAAGAAGCCATCAACAATTCAGCTATGGAACATGAAAAAGCCATGGAGAAAGTGATACAAGAACAAGCTCAACTAAGGATAGAGCAAGCTCAGCAAAGAGAACTTCTCCATAGGTTGGATGCTAGACATGAAACACTCTACAGAGATTTCAATGAAAACAGAATGTTCAAGGAAGCCAGGCACAAGGACAGACTTGACTATGACATATGCACCCAAGAAAAGCTTAGTTACCTCTGTTCCACACCCCCATTGATCAACCCACAAATCAAATGTTTTAATGAGGCTCGGAAGATATTTGAACAGCAAGAACTAGCAAGGGTGAGATTCAATCAACAGAGGCTACAGGAGACAATGATAAGCTCAGGAATTTGGCAAAAAGAAGATCCAAAGGGGAATGCAACGACACAACAACAAGGAGAAACGAGGAGCAAAAAGAAAGAAGATCCAAAAGGAGATGCAACAACACAACAACAAGGAGAAAGGAGAAGCAAAAAGAAAGAAGACCCAAAAGGCAAAGGAAAGCAAGGGGAATCAAGCAAAGGAAAAGGGACATGAAGACTAAAGGTGGTGAAGTTCCTATGTCTTTCTTTATGTTTTATTAAATAAAGAAGATGTATGTCTGAAATATGGTATACCTTCTAGGATGCATTTTCTTTTGGAAGCATTGTCTTTTATGTTGCCCATTCCATGCATCACCACTCACAGATTTGGAATGGTTGCTTGTCTTTAATACTTCTACTTGTCATTGGAATAAAAGATGTAGTTTGAGCAAGAACAGAGAGAAATCTAGTTTAAAAAGGATCATGTTGTCCCATAGGAAAAGTGCTAGTATATTTATTGTGAAAGAATCAAGGTTCAATGAACTCAAAAGAATGCTTGCTATACAAGACTAGTTTGGTTAAGGATCACAAAGACTTTAACAGTAAAAGCACAAATAACCTTGGCAATAAAGAAAATAGAGTACAAAGAATGAAAGGCTAGGCATCAATGACAAAATTTGGATATGTGTCTGTGGTGATTGATGTTAAGAGATATACTTGGGCTAGTAAATCCGAGGGGTGCTTCATCACCCGGTAACTTGAGTTAACTAACTCGGGATTATCGATTGAAAACCCACAATCAAGAGTAGCTCTATAACAGAACATTTAGCAACCCAAAGAGGTGCTGGACACCACTATCCAAACAAAAATTTCAATGTTATATGCCTGTGACTGAATGTGTTAAGGAAAGAGGCTTGAGTGAGTAAATCTTTAAGAGTGTCTCAACACTTAACAACTTGAACCAACTGGTTTGGGATTGTTGATTGAAAGCTTATGCTAAAGAGCCGCCTTAAGACAAGATTTCGAGCTTAATTGAAAAAAAAAAAAAAAAGAGGGAAAAAGAAATAAGCAAAAAATTGGTTCAAGGATCATGTGCTAAGGTATGAAAGAAGTCTAGTGAAGTTAACCAATTTAGTAGTGAAGCAAGCATTTTAATTGAAAAAGTTGAATAGTTGTGTTCAATTACAATAAATTAATGACCACATAAGTGAGGATGACATGCTCAATGAGAAATTACTCTCTGGAAGAACATTCAAGTCTTACATCTTAAACTCTTGTGACAAAGTCCTTTATATTTTGCTTGAGGACAAGCAATACTTTAAGTTTGGTGTTGTGATGCAAGTGCATATTTGCTTTATTAGTTAGTTAGTTTAGTTAGTTTTAGCTTAAATTCACTCATTTTCTCTTAATAAACAAGTCCTTTTATGAGTTTTGTTTCCATGCATGATGATATCAAGGAACATGTTAATTCTAGCCAAATTCATGCAAATGATTTAAGGAATGCATATATGAATGAGTATGAATGAATCTCATGAAATTTATTGCTTGAATTGGTAAGACTTTGAAGCTATTTCCCTTGTTGATGATAGGTGATGAAACAAGGAAGCATGGAAGCAAGAATGATGCAAGCTGGGCAAGAAGTTGGCGTTGCCAACTTGGGATTGGAGTTGCCAACTCCACAACACAAGGCAAGCTTGGCCCTGGAGGCAACCAAGGCAAGAAGTTGGCGTTGCCAACTTGGGATTGGCGTTGCCAACTCCACAACACAAGGCAAGCTTAGCCCTGGAGGCAACCAAGGCAAGAAGTTGGCGTTGCCAACTTGGGATTGGCGTTGCCAACGCCACACACAATCATACCAAGCAAGCTTGGCAACCCTGGAAGCAAGGTTGGCGTTGCCAACTCTAGAACCAAGTTGCCAACGCCACACACAAGCCTCAAGCAAGTTTGGCAGCCCTGGAAGCAAAGTTGGCGTTGCCAACTCTAGAACCAAGTTGCCAACGCCCACACAAGCAAGGAACTTGAGCCATGAAGGAGTGTCGAGGGCGTTGCCAACGCCAAGAACCATGGGCGTTGTTGAAGGCAACGCCACACACACAAGCTTGGCCCTGGAGCAAGCTCAACCACGTTGCCAACATGAGGAGGGCGTTGCCAACGCCACACAACCAAGCAACTTTGGCACCATGGGAAGCAAGCTCAACCACGTTGCCAACGCTAGATGGGCGTTGCCAACGCCACACAAGAAAGCTTGGCTAGGCACCAAGTTTTGGCGCACCAACCAGGTTGCCAAACGCCCATTGGCGCACCAACCAGGTTGCCAAACGCCCATTGGCGCACCAACCAGGTTGCCAAACGCCCAATGGCGCACCAACCAGGTTGCAAACGCCCATCAGCCCACCATCCACGTTGCCAACGCCAAAAGCAAGTTGCCAACGCCAAGCCTCGCCAACCAAGTTGCCAACGCCCCCAAAGCCTTGCCAACCAAGTTGCTAACGTCCATAAGTGCACCAACCACGTTGCCAACGCCCAATGGCCTTGCCATGCACGTTGCCAACGCCAGAAAGCAAACATGGAGCCTTGAGAAGGGCTCGAGCACGTTGCCAACGTGCTAAAGAGAAGAAGTTGTCCACAACAACGCCAGGAAATCGTGGTGCACGTTGCTAACTTGGAATGAATGGGCGTTATTCACAACAACTCCAACAAGGCAGCCTGACCATGTCCTCTTCAATGGAAGATATCTTGAGCTACAGAGATCCAAATTGAGTGCTTCCAGTTGCATTGGAAAGCTGACATTCAGCGCTTTCCAACCATATATAATAGTCTATGGTGAAGCACAAAATTGAAGCCAAACCAGAGTCATCTTTAGGCCCTAAAAACAAGAACATGAAGTGAAATTCAAGGGAGCTATAGATGAGCCTTGGATGTGGGATCGAGCACGTTGCCAACGTGCATAAAGGGGGCGTGTTTTGCAACAACGCCAGCCCCAAGCCCTTGCCTTGGGAGAGTAAGGCACGAGCACGTTGCCAACTTGGGGTTTAAGGTGCGTTATTGGCAACAACTTGGCAACAACTTGGCAGCTTGACCTTACCTTCTTTGAGGAACCATAACTTGAGCTAGGAAAGTCCAATTGAGGTGATTCCAGTGGCATTAGAAAATAGACATCAAGAGCTTTCCAATGATGTATAATAGTCCATATTGAGGCTGGAGGTTGACACTCAAATTCTGGGCTACATTTAGCATGAAAGTAGAGCCAAGAAGAGGAAAAGCAAGTTGTTGGCAACAACTTGGGCTAGCAACGCCCAAGTCTCATACTTCACTACCAGGAAATTGGCATGCACGTTGCCAACGTGCATTATGCCTAGAGTTAGTGCCAATAACGCCAAGCCAATGGGCCAGAAACATGATGAATGAACTCTTCCTTTCCAAGTCTAGCAACACTTCCAATTGAGCCAAGAATTCAACAATGAGAAAGCCCACATTGCTAACCCAAATTGGAGATCTCTGAAGAAGTTTTGGGAGTAGTATAAATAGAAGAGATTGATGTACTTGTAGAGGACTTTTTGACTTTTACACTTTTACACACTTTTTGACACTTAGAACTTTTTTCATTTTTTGAGCACTTTTACTGGTTAGCACTTCCGGGAGGATGCCCGGAATGCTCATCTTTGGTTTTCTATTGGAATTTTTCTTCTTCATCTTCAAGTTTTAAGCACTTCATTCTTCTTCTTCTTCCTTTATACTTAGTTTAATTTTTGTTCATGGCAATTGTTGATAAAATTGGAGCAATGACTCACTAAACCCCACTTTCATTAGGGGGAGGAGCTCTGTTTGTTAGAATGAATTGGTGAACCCATCTTCTCCTCCTCAATTCTAGTGGTTGATCTAAAGAGGAGACTCTTGATCTTCAAAGATTCAACCACCATCGAGAGAGGGGTTAATCTATTTGAATTATGTGGTGAGTTTGAGGAATGAGCCACATAATTCAGTTTAGAGTTCATCCTTTCATGACTTCTTTAATCAATATACCTTGGTTAGTATGTGAGATGTAACTCTCCTTGGTTGAGATTATAGGAATTGTGTGGCTGGATAGATTTGAGCTTCATCTCTTCTCATGAACAATTAGATCACGAGAGTGGCAGTTGGTTATGTTGAGAGAGATTGAATCACCAAGAGATTGGGATCCAATCACCCACTTGCCATAGATCTATACCCAAGATTGAGAAGGATTTGACCAACATC
Source organism: Arachis hypogaea (assembly GCF_003086295.3). Lineage (NCBI taxonomy): Eukaryota > Viridiplantae > Streptophyta > Magnoliopsida > Fabales > Fabaceae > Arachis > Arachis hypogaea. Next base: position 50,586,515 of record NC_092044.1, on the reverse strand, counting down.
AATTCATGAAAACTAACATCTCTAATCCCTAATGATCCTCTCTATCATTAATTCTCATTTCTCTTGCTCTAGTTATTTGATTACCCATTTCCCAATCCCTTTCTACATTCTGTCTATTTACTACTCTTGTTATTTACATTCTGTTCATCTACTTCTTGCCATTTACTCTTATGTTCTTTAGATTTCTGCACCCTTTAATTCCTTGCCATTTATCTTTGATGTTATTTAAGTTTCTTGCAATTTAAGTTTCAGTTATTTACTTCCATTTTATTTCTATATTCTTGTTCTTAATTGCCATTTAAATTCTTGTCATTATGTTCAAAAGTCACATTGCTTATAAAATCAAAAATCATGTTAGCTTGACTAAACTTACCATTTAACTAAAGTTGCTTAATCTACCAATCCTCGTGGGATCGACCTCACTCTTTGTGAGTCTTATTACTTGATACGACCCGGTATACTTGCCGGTTATACGTAAATTCTCATTTTTACGTATCAATCTTCAAGTGGCCCTCCTCCAAAGGAGCAGTTATTTTGAACCAAAGTGATGAGTTGTGACTTCAATTCAAAGTTATTTGCATTGACATTTGGGGTAAGGATGCTACTCCCACAATGTCTAGGATTTGAAAATGTATAAGAAGCCATAACTCTCCTCTGAGGTGGATTGTTGTTGTTGGCTACTCCTTCTTAATTGGCATTAGAAGTGTTCCCTTCCATTTCTTGGTATTCTTCCTCAATAACTTCTTCACCAATGACGCCCTTCCCTCTGGCTTCTCTTCTTATTCTTCTCAAAGTTCTTTCGTCAAGATCACTAGAGTTAGGAACTTCTCTTCTTGCCTCTGTCATACAAACAAAGCACAAGAAACACACAAAACCAGAAAACCAGTAACACTTCACTCTATTGCTAGAGTGAGGTTTTGGTTAGCTTAAGCAAAAATTCAAATAGTTAGTGTGTTAGTCAAGAATTAAAGATAAAGGAAATAAAAAATTCTTAATCTAGACCACCACCTTACTTAATCATTGTCAATCTAATCAATCCCCGGCAATAGCACCAAAAACTTGATGTGTATTTTTGGAAAATTAGATTTCCAACACACATAACTCACCGGCAAGTGTACCGGGTCGCATCAAGTAATAATAACTCACGTGAGTGATATCGATCCCACAGAGATTGAAGGATTGAGCAATTTTAGTTTAGTGGTTAATTTAGTCAAGCAGACAGAAGTTGATTTGAGTGATTTTTATCTGACAGAAGCTAAATTGCATGAAATGTAAAGGGAGAGGGGAAATTGACAAGAATTTAAAGTGCAGAAGAATTAAAAAGCTGAATCTTAAAGAACAAGTAAAGTAAATGACAGTGACTTAGATCGTAAGAAATGTAAATTGCTTGAATCATAAAGGGGTCAGGGAACTGGGAATGCAGAATTTAAACAAAAGATAGTAAACAGCAATCAGCAGAAGAATAGAAGATGACTTGAATTGAAATAGATCTCAAACAAAAGAGTAAAATTGCTTGAAGAAGCAAACAGCAAATGAACCAAACTTAGATTGCAGACTTTCACTAAGAAAGTAAAGATCTCAGGGGTCAAGAGACTAGAAAACAAGTCTAGATCTCAATTCCTTCCTTGATCCAACAAGAACAATTGAAGAAGCAGTAAAGATGAAAATCAGTAGAGAAACTTAGATCCAAATCACAAATCCTTGAATTATGCAGAAAAATAAAATAGAGAGATCTCAAGGTGAGATTGAAATAGAATTCCTTCAATTCTCAACCTGAGATTCAAAAACAAAGAGTAGAGAGTGAAGAAGTAAGAACAAAGAAAAAGAGAATTCAATTCTCAATCCCCAAAACTAAAATCTCAAATTTAGCTCCCATAATATGAATCTCTAAAAGATCAAAAGTGAAAATAACAAATGGCTCCCCAAAAAGTTTTTTTCTAACTCAAACTAACTTCTATTTATACACTTCCTATTTTTGGATTTTAGAATTTGGAGTGGGCTTTTCAATTTGGTGAAGAATTGAATTTAATTGGAATTTTTGTTGAATTTTTTATCATGGGCCACACTCTCTGTAAAGTGCTTGGTTGGTGACAAGAGCATCGCATTTCCCTTTGCTACCCTTCCAATTTTGTGCGACACAACTCCTTGGGCACGCATTAGGGCAATGCTCAGTGATTGGCAAGAGCGCAGCATCCATGCTGCCTTGCCAAGTCTTGTGCGCGCACCATTTCTCCCTGGACTGTGTCAAATTGCTGCGCCAAGCTTCCCTGGCCATGTCAAGTTGCTAACAAAACAAGGAGGGTAGCGCTAGGTGATTGGCAAGAGCGCTACAACCCTCTCCTTGTTAATGAAGCTCCAGGTTCGAACCCCCTTGGAGCCTTGTTGCTGACTTTCTTTGTGAAGAAGTGTAGTGCCTTTTTCTTGCCCTTCATGAACCTCCGAAGTTCAAATCCTTGCCACACCAATCTAGCTAATTTCTTTTGCAAGCCTTGTAGTGTGAGTTTCCTAGTTCGATTCCTTGTGAGTTCATTTTGGCCAATTTTGGCTTATTTTCCTTTGTGAGTAGCGCTCTCTCCTTCCCTTAGGTGCATGGTTCGAACCTTGTGGCCTTCACTAACCAACATTGCACCTTGGATTTATTTTGTGCCAAGCCTCATAAAGTTAATGGAATTAACCGAGCATTGAGTTTCTTCCCTTGCTTCCTTGGTGCTCAGTTAACAAGGAGAGCACAGCATCTATGCTTTACTTCCTTGGCCTTGAGTAGCGCTCCTTTGGAGAGCTCTGAGCTTTTGGAGAGAGCGCTATGGCTTTCCCTCTTTAATGTGCCACGCTTTTCTCTTCCTTGGGCCATGCTTCTTAGGCTACGCTTTCTTATTTTCTTCTTTTCTTCACCTACAAGTAATCAAAACAACCAATAAAAGTATCAGCAAATTCACAAGGTTTAAAATTCATTCAAAACTCAATTAATTTTAGCTTAAACCTCATGATTTTGTGTCAAATAAAGGATGGTTGATTGATTCAATAAAACCATGCAATTCCTCTCCAAATTACTTACTTACAATGCAAGAAAGTGCATAAAACCTAATGAAAGAAGTGAAAAATGCTTGCAAAGCTAGCATATGATGACTTGTCATCATCCCTCCTTCCACGAAGTGTTTTGCTACTTCATATCATCAACCTAACTCAAGTCATTAAAGTACTTCATCTTTCATAATTCTACCATGTCAATGCTCCCTCATGCTTTCCACTGTGTCACTCTAATTAGTTGTCACTAAGAATCTAAATTGCTTGGCTACATCCACCATAATTATCTTCTCCCATTGGTTCCTCCGACACTAATTTCGGCCAGCTCTAATGGCAACGTTCCATAAAATAAAATTAGGCTGAACTCTGGTCCTAAGCCTGACATTGAATCTAATATTCCTAGTTTTAAATCCTTGTCTACATCATAAGTTAATAAGAAGAGTCGAGTTACAACCTACTACAATGTGATTAAAACTCGGTTATCCATTTTATCGTTACCTTAAATTGGAGATCCTTAATCATGTCGATGAGACCGGTCCGCACCCTGGTCCTTCCTGTAAGGACAACGTATAGAGATATGCCTTGACAATCTGCAGCGGTAACATCTGCTGAACCCAGCCATACACAACGTTTTCGGATGGTATCTTCCACATCTGGGGCACCATAACTCCTCTTGTTGAGCCTACGCTTGGTTACCTCTTCCTCTCACTTAGTGATATTGGTCATGGTTAATCTCTCCAACATGCCCTCGACCTTGGGATCACTGAGAGGCATGTCTTCCCTTCTTAAAGTTCTGGCCTCTTGATGGAACATACTTCCCACGAACTCTACTACTAGTACCGCCATGATCACCTCTCACCAAAGCTGTCTTTTGGCATAATCTTCAATAATTCATGCCTTGTTCACCAGTTAAGAGAATCTCCAAATCTCTAATGGAACCACAACAGTCATAATAGTTTTTCTCAGACCTCCTTGGTAACTTTCACACTTTCAACCCTCATAGGACTCAGGGGCTCCTAAACATACCCTTGAGAACCTACAAAGGTCCTCGAACTTACTCGTATACTCGGCCAAAGACATTGAACCTTCCTTCAGCTGCATAAGCTCTAACTCTCTGGCCTCCCTCACTGACTCAGGAAAATACTTCTTATTGAAAGCAGTCCGAAACAGATCCCGGAGAATATCCATATTCTATAGTTGCAAAAATCGATACTCTCCTTGCCACCAATGCTGAGCTTCTCCCACTAATTGATAAGTCGCATATTCCATGAACTGATTATTTGGGACATGTTGAGTTCACAATGCATGCTCCACAAGTTAGAACCAGTTGTCTACTTCAATAGGGTTTGTCGATCCATTGAAAATTGGCGGGTCAACTTTCAAAAAAGCAGCTAGAGTTTTTGGAACACAACCTAAGTTGTTCTCAGTGCCTTCTCTATTTTTTTTTCTGGCTGATTGCCTTGTCCGGCACATAGCATGAGTAGTCATAGTAGTGCTCGCTTGAATCATGTTAACTATGTTAGTCATCGCAGCTATAAGCTCTGCATAGTCATTAGTGGGTTGATTATTAGTGCACAAAATTGTGATCATCAACAATGGCATTCAACTTGGTATGCGCGTTTATAACTCAGCACTTTCTTCACAACCTCGCAAAACTAACCAGCAAGTGCACTGGGTCATCCAAGTAATAAACCTTACGTGAGTAAGGGTCGATCCCACAGAGATTGTTGGTATGAAGCAAGCTATGGTCATCTTGTAGATCTCAGTTAGGCAGATAATAAATGGTTATGGAGTTTTCGAATAATAATAATAAATAAACAGAAAATAAAGATAAAAATACTTTTGTAAATCATTGGTGGGAATTTCAGATAGGCGTATGAAGATGCTGTGCTCCTTTAGAATCTCTGCTTTCCTACTGCCTTCATCCAATCCTTCCTACTCCTTTCCATGGCAAGCTGTATGTAGGGCATCACCGTTGTCAATGGCTACATCCCATCCTCTCAGTGAAAATGGTCCAAATGCTCTGTCACAACACGGCTAATCATCTGTCGGTTCTCGATCATGCCGGAATAGAATCCATTGATTCTTTTGCGTTTGTCATCACGCCTAACAATCGCGAGTTTAAAGCTCGTCACAGTCATTCAATCCCTGAATCCTACTCGGAATACCATAGATGAGGCTTAGACTTTCCGGACTCTCATGAATGTCGCCATCAACTCTAGCTTATACCATGAAGATTCTGATTATGGAAACTAAGAGATATGTATTCGGTCTAAGGTAGAACGGAAGTGGTTGTCAGTCACGCATTCATAAGTGAGAATGATGATGAGTGTCATGGATCATCACATTCGTCATGGTGAAGTACAACGAATATCTTAGAAAAGGAATAAACTGAATTGAATAGAAAATAGTAGTAATTGCATTAAAACTTGAGGTATAGCAGAGCTCCACACCCTTAATCTATGGTGTGTAAAAACTCCACTGTTGAAAATACATAAGTGATGGACCAGGCATGGCCGAATGGCCAGCCCCCAAAATGTGATATGAATTCGAAAATAGGGAGAAGGACCTGGTCTAAGGACTAGGCGTCCAAAGATGTGGTCAAAGACGACTAATACAATAATAAAATGTCCTATTTAAACTAGACTAGCTACTAGGGTTTACAGAAGTAAGTAATTGATGCAGAAATTCACTTCCGGGGCCCAATTGGTGTGTGCTTGGGCTGCGCTTGAGCTTTACACGTGCGGAGGCTTCTTTTGGAGTTGAACGCCAAGTTGTAACATGTTTTTAGCATTCAACTCTGGTTCGTGACGTGTTTTTGGCATTTGACTCCAGAATGCAGCATGGAACTGGCGTTGAGCGCCAGTTTACTTCATCTAATCTCGAATAAAGTATAGACTATTATATATTTCCGGAAAGCTTTGGATGTTTACTTTCCAACGCCGTTAAGAGCGTGCCATTTGGAGTTATTTAGCTCCAAAAAATCCATTTCGAGTGTAGGGGGTCAGAATCTTACAGCATCAGCAGTCCTTTGTCAGCCTTCTTATTAGAGTTTTGCTCAGGTCCCTCAATTTCAGCCAGAAAATACCTGAAATCACATAAAAACACAAAAACTCATAGTAAAGTCCAAAAATGTGAATTTAGCATAAAAACTAATGAAAACATCCCTAAAAGTAGCTAGATCCTACTAAAAACTACCTAAAAACAATGCCAAAAAGCGTATAAATTATCCGCTCATCACAACACCAAACTTAAATTGTTGCTTGTCCCCAAGCAACTGAAAATCAAATAGGATAAAAAGAAGAGAATATACTATAAAGCTCAAAATATCAATGAATGTTAGTTCTAACTAGATGAGCGGGACTTGTACCTTTTTTATTCTGAACAGTTTTGGCATCTCACTTTATCCTTTGAAGTTTAGAATGATTGGTATCTCTAGGAACTTAGAATTTCATATAGTATTATTGATTCTCCTAGTTAAGTTTGTTAATTCTTGAACACAGCTACTTTTATGAGTCTTGGCCGTGGCCCTAAGCACTTTGTCTTCCAGTATTACCACCAGACTGGGTGAACCTTTTCAGATTGTGACTCATCTTTGCTAAAGTCCCCAGTTAGAGGTGTCCAGAGCTTTTAAGCACACTTTTTTTGCTTTGGATCATGACTTTAACCACTCAGTCTCAAGCTTTTCACTTGGACCTGCATGCCACAAGCACATGGTTAGGGACAGCTTGATTTAGCCGCTTAGGCCTGAATTTTATTTCCTTGGGCCCTCCTATCCATTGATGCTCAAAGCCTTGGATCCTTTTTACCCTTGCCTTTCGGTTTTAAGGGCTATTGGCTTTTTCTGCTTGCTTTTTCTTTTTCTTTCTATTTTTTTGCCAAATTTTTTTTCGCAAGCTTTGTTCTTCACTGCTTTTTCTTGCTTCAAGAATCAATTTAATGATTTTTCAGATTATCAATAGCATTTCTCTTTGTTCATCATTCTTTCAAGAGCCAACAATTTTAACATTCATAAACAACAAGATAAAAAATATGCACTGTTCAAGCATTCATTCAGAAAACAAAAAGTATTGTCACTACATCAATATAATTAAACTAATTTCAAGGATAAATTCTAAACTCATGTACTTCTTGTTCTTTTGAATTAGGAACATTTTTTATTTAAGAGAGATGAAGGATTCATGGAATTATTCATAGCTTTAAGACATAGTTACTACATACTAATGATCATGAAGTAGAGACACAAAACATAAATAAACACATAGCATAAAAACCGAAAAACCGAGAAATAAGAACAAGGAATGAGTCCACCTCATTGATGGTGGCGCTTTCTTCTTGAAGAACCAATGATCTCCTTTAGCTCTTCTATGTCTCTTCCTTGTCTTTGTTGCTCCTCCCTCATTGCTCTTTGATCTTCTCTAATTTCATGGAGAATGATGGAGTGCTTGATGAGCAGATAATTTATACGCTTTTTGGCACTGTTTTTAGTATGTTTTTAGTACATTTTAGTTAGTTTTTATTATATTTTTTTAGTTTTTAATTAAAATTCACTTTTCTGGACTTTTCTATGAGTTTGTGTATTTTTCTGTGATTTCAGGTATTTTCTGGCTGAAATTGAAGGACCTGAGCAAAAATCTGATTCAGAGGCTAAAAAAGGACTGCAGATGCTGTTGGATTCTGACCTCCCTGCACTCGAAGTAGATTTTCTAGAGCTACAAAAACATAATTGGCGCGCTCTTAATTGCGTTGGAAAGTAGACATCCTGGGATTTTCAGCAATATATAATAGTCATTACTTTGCCCAATAATTGATGGCCCAAATCGGCGTTCTAAATCAGCTTCAGAATTCCCGGTGTTTAACGCCGGAACTGGCACAAAAGTTGGAGTTAAACGCCCAAACTGGCACAAAAGCTGGCGTTTAACTCCAGGAAAAGTCTCTACACATGAAAGCTTTAATGCTCAGCCCAAGCACACACCAAGTGGACCCCAGAAGTGGATTTTTACGTCATTTACTCATTCTTGTAAACCCTAGGTCACTAATTCACTATAAATAGGACTTTTTGCTATTGTATCTTGATCTTATGACACATTACATGTTTCATATTGTGTCTTCTACGGCATGAGTCTCTAAACTCCATGGTTGGGGGTGAGGAGCTCTGCTGTGTCTTGATGGATTAATGCAATTACTACTATTTTTCATTCAATCACGCTTGCTTCTATTCTAAGATACCACTTGTTCTTCAACCTGATGAATATGATGATCCGTGACACTCATCACCATTCTCACCTATGAACGTGTGTTTGACAACCACCTCCGTTCTACCTTCATTTGAGTGTGTATCTCTTGTATTCCTTAAGCAGAATCTTCGTGGTATAAGCTAGAACCCATTAGCGGCCATTCTTGAGAATCCGGAAAGTCTAAACCTTTTCTGTGGTATTCCGAGTAGGATTTGAGGATTGAATGACTGTGACGAGCTTCAAACTCACAAGTGTTGGGCGTTAGTGACAGACGTAAAAGAATCACTGGATTCTATTCCAACATGATTGAGAACCGACAGATGATTAGCCGTGCGGTGACAGCATGCGTTGAACATTTTCACTGAGAGGATGGGAGGTAGCCATTGACAACGGTGAAACCCAACATACAGCTTGCCATGGAAGGAGCCTTGCATGCATGAAGAAAAAGACAGTAGGAAAGTAGAGATTCAAAAGATATGGCATCTCCAAAACCTCAACCTGTTCTCCATTACTGCAAAACAAGTATTTATTTCATGTTCTTTTACTTTTTACAATTAAATCTGAGAATTATTGATATCCTGACTAAGAGTTACAAGATAACCATAGCTTGCTTCAAGACGACAATCTCCGTGGGATCGACCCTTACTCACGTAAGGTATTACTTGGACGACCCAGTGCACTTGCTGGTTAGTTGTGCGGAATTGCAAAAGTGTGATTATGATTTCGTACACCAAGTTTTTGGCGCTGTTGCCGGGGATTGTTCGAGTTTGGACAACTGACGTTTATTTTGTTGCTTAGATTAGGAATATTTTATTTTTGTGGTTTAGAGTCTTTTATTTAAGTTTAGTTTTATATTTTAAGTTTGGTGTCAATTGCATGCTTTTATTTTCTTTAAAATTTTCGAAATTGCATGTCCTTAGTTCTTTCTTTAATTTAAAAAAAAATTCTAAGTTTGGTGTCTTCTTTGTGTTTTCCTTTAAATTTAAAAAAAAATATAATAATAAAATAAAATAATATCCACATCATCTCTCGTTCTCCATCATGGACCTAAGTGGAATTGAGCAGTCCAGAAGGACTCTAGGGTCATATGCTAACCCCATTACAGCTGCATATGGGAGTAGCATCTGTATACCTCCCATTAAAGCAAGCAGCTTTGAGTTAAATCCTCAACTCATTATCATGGTGCAGCAAAATTGCCAGTATTCCGGTCTTCCATAGGAAGAACCTGCTGAGTTTCTGGTACAGTTCTTACAAATTGCTGACACAGTACGTGATAAAGAAGTGGATCAGGATGTCTACAGATTGTTACTGTTTCCATTTGCTGTAAAAGATCAAGCTAAGAGGTGGTTGAATAACCAACCCACAGCAAGCATATAAAAAAGGAGACAGTTATCAGACAAATTCCTGAATCAATTTTACCCTCCAAAAAGGATGACACAGCTAAGGCTGGACATCCAAGGCTTTAAACAAGAGGATAATGAATCCCTTTATAATGCCTGGGAGAGGTATAGAGGTATGCTAAGGAAATGCCCCTCTGAAATGTTTTCAGAGTGGGTACAGTTAGACATCTTCTACTATGGGCTTACAGAAAAAAGCTCAGATGTCTTTAGACCACTCAGTTGGTGGATCTATACACATGAGGAAGACGATTGAAGAGCCTAAAGAGCTCATAGATACGGTTGCTAGAAATCAACATCTATACTCAAGCCGTGAGTCCTCTATAAAAGAAGAAGCTATGGCAGTAACTACTGATCCTAATCCTCAAGAACAGATTGTTGAACTTAATCAACAATTACTCCTGATGACAAAACAATTAGCAGAGTTTAAAGAGATGCTCCAAGAAACTAAAAATGCTAACCAGAATATGGAAGCACAATTGAATTAGACAAGACAATAGCTATCTAAACAGATAACAGAAGAATGCCAAGCTGTTAAATTAAGGAGTGGGAAGACATTGAATGTATCAACTCAAAGCAGCAGAAAGCCAAGAAAGGAACAACTGACAGAGGATAACCAAACCACTATCCAAAATCCCTCTGAGGACAGTAAGAGCTCAGAGAGGAATACTTCTGGCGTTCAAACGCCAGAAAAGGGGGAAAAGTTGGCATTAAGCGCCCATTCCTTGCCCAGTTGTGGCGTTCAAACACCAGAAAAGGGTGGAAAGCTGGCGTTAAACGCCGATCCTGCACCCAGTCCTGGCGTTCAAACGCCAATGAGGAATCAGACACCTGAGAGTGCTCATAGTAACCCCTCTAAGAAGGCTTCTCCAACCACCTCTATAGGGAATAAACCTGCAGCAACTAAGGTTGAAGAATATAAAGCCAGGATGCCTTATCCTTAGAAACTCTGCCAAGTGGAACAGGATAAACAATTTGTCCGCTTTTCAAACTATCTCAGGACTCTTGAAATAAAGATTTCGTTTGCAGAGGCACTTGAGCAAATACCCTCTTATGCTAAGTTCATGAAAGAGATCTTAAGCCATAAGAAGGATTGGAGAGAAACTGAAAAGGTGTTTCTCACTGAAGAATGCAGTGCAGTCATTCTGAAAAGCTTACCATAGAAGTTTCAAGATCCAGGAAGCTTTATGATACCATGCACATTAGAAGGTGCTTATACCAAGACAGCCCTATGTGACCTTAGAGCAAGTATCAACCTGATACCTGCAACCACTATCAGAAAGCTTGGGTTGACTGAAGAAGTCAAACCAACCCGGATATGTCTCCAACTTGCTGATGGCTCCATTAAATATCCATCAAGCATAATTGAAGACATGATTGTCAAGGTTGGGCCATTTGCCTTTCCCACTGACTTTGTAGTGTTGGAAATAGAGGAGCACAAGAGTGCAACTCTCATCCTAGGAAGACCCTTCCTAGCAACTGGACGCACTCTTATTGATGTACAAAAAGGGGAAGTGACCTTGAGAGTCAATGAGGATGAGTTCAAGTTGAATGCTGTCAAAGCTATGCAGCATCCAGACACATCAAATGACTACATGAGCGCTGATATTATTGACTCTTTGGTGGAAGAGATCAATCTGACTGAGAGTCTTGAATCAGAGCTAGAGGACATCTTTAAAGATGTTCAGCCTGATCAGGAGGAACCAGAGGAAATAAAAGAACCTCTGAAAATTCCTCAGGAAGAGGATAAGCCTCCCAAACCTGAGCTCAAACACTACCACCATCCCTAAAGTATGCATTTCTGGGAGAAGGTGACACTTTTCCAGTGATCATAAGCTCTGCTTTAAATTCAGAGGAAGAGGAAGCACTAATTCAAGTGCTAAGGACATACAAGACAACTCTTGGATGGTCCATAAGTGATCTTAAGGGCATTAGCCCAGCAAGATGCATGCACAAGATCCTATTGGAGGATAATGCCAAGCCAGTGGTTCAACCACAAAGGCGACTAAATCCAGCCATGAAGGAGGTGGTGCAGAAAGAGGTCACTAAGTTACTAGAGGTTGGGATTATTTATCCTATTTCTGATAGCCCCTGGGTGAGCCCTGTTCAAGTTGTCCCTAAGAAGGGAGACATGACAGTGGTTCATAATGAAAAGAATGAACTTGTTCCTACAAGAACAATTACAGGGTGGCGTATGTGTATTGACTATAGAAGGCTCAATACAGCCACCAGAAAGGATCATTTTTCTTTACCATTCATAGACCAGATGCTAGAAAGACTAGCGGGTCATGATTATTACTGCTTTTTGGATGGCTATTCAGGCTACAATCAAATTGCAGTGGACCCTCAAGATCAAGAGAAAATAGCATTCACTTGTCCTTCTGGCGTATTTGCTTACAGAAGAATGCCTTTTGGTCTATGCAATGCACCTGCAACTTTTCAGAGGTGCATGCTATCCATCTTCTCCGATATGGTAGAGAAGTTCCTGGAAGTCTTTATAGATGACTTCTCAGTATTTGGAGACTCATTCAGCTCCTGTCTTGATCATCTAGCACTTGTCCTGAAAAGGTGCCAAGAGACTAACCTGGTCTTAAACTGGGAGAAATATCACTTTGTGGTGACTGAAGGAATTGTCCTTGGGCACAAAATTTCAAGCAAGAGAATAGAGGTGGATCAAGCAAAGGTAGAAGTAATTAAAAAATTACCACCACCTGCCAATGTTAAGGCAATCAGAAGCTTTCTGCAGCATATAGGATTCTACAGAAGATTTATAAAGAATTTTTCAAAAATTGAAAAACCTCTAAGCAACCTGCTAGCTACTGACACACCATTTGTGTTTGACACAGAGTGTTTGCAGGCGTTTGAGACCCTGAAAGCCAAGCTGGTCACAGCACCAGTCATCTCTGCACCAGACTGGACATTACCATTCGAACTAAAGTGTGATGCCAGTGACCATGCTATTGGTGCAGTGTTGGGACAGAGGCACAACAGGCTTCTGCACATCATTTATTATGCTAGCCGTGTTCTAAATGACGCACAGAAGAATTACACAACCACAGAAAAAGAGTTACTTGCAGTGGTTTATGCCATTGACAAGTTTAGATCCTATTTAGTAGGATCAAAAGTGATTGCATACACTGACCATGCTGCTCTTAAATACTTACTCACAAAGCAGGATTCAAAACCCAGGCTCATACGATGGGTGTTGCTTCTGCAAGAGTTTGATATAGAAATAAGAGACAGAAAATGGACAGAGAACCAGGTAGCTAATCACTTGTCCCGGATAGAACCAGTAGCTGGGGCGTCCCTCCTCTCTACTGAGATCTCTGAGACCTTTCCAGATGAGCAACTCTTTGCCATTCAAGAAGCACCATGGTTTGCAGACATTGCAAACTATAAAGCTGTGATGTTTATACCCCAGGAGTACAGCATGGTGCAAAGAAAAAAATTAATTTCAGATGCCAAGTACTACCTATGGGATGAGCCATATCTCTTTAAGAGATGTGCAGACGGAATGATCCGTAGATGTGTACCCAGAGAGGAAGCACAAAGGATCCTATGGCATTGCCATGGATCACAGTATGGGGGACATTTCGAAAGTAAGCGAACAGCCACTAAGGTCCTCTAATGTGGCTTCTACTGGCCTATTCTCTATAGGGATGCCTGAGAGTTTGTGCGTAACTGTGACAGTTGCCAAAGAGCTGGTAACTTGCCTCACAGTTATGCCATGCCTCAACAAGGGATCTTAGAGATTGAATTGTTTGATGTATGGGGTATTAACTTCATGGGTCCCTTCCCACCATCATACTCAAACACTTATATTCTGGTGGCAGTAGACTATGTATCTAAATGGGTAAAAGAAATTGCCACACCCAATAATGATACCAAGACCGTGCTGAAATTCCTCCAGAAACACATCTTCAGCAGGTTTGGTGTTTCCAGAGTCAGTGATGGGGGCACTCATTTCTGTAATAAACAGTTGTACTCTGTTATGGTCCGATATGGAATTAGCCACAAAGTAGCAACTCCGTATCATCCACAGATAAATGGGCAAGCTGAAGTCTCTAATAGAGAGCTAAAAAAAATCTTGGAATGGACTGTAATTGCCCGTAGAAAGGATTGGGCAAAGAGCTTGGATGATGCTCTATGGGCATACAGAATAACATTCAAGACTCCTATAAGAACCTCTCCATACCAACTTGTGTATGGCAAGGCCTATCATCTGCCTGTGAAACTGGAACATAAAGCCTACTGAGCAACCAGATTCCTAAACCTGGATGCTAAGTTAGCTGGTGAAAAAAGATTACTCCAGCTGAATGAGCTAGAGGAATTCAGACTCGGTGCCTTTGAAAATGCAAAAATTTATAAGGAAAAGGCAAAGAAGTGGCATGACAAGAAGTTGTCATCCAGAGTCTTTGAGCCAGGGCAAAAAGTTCTGCTCTTCAACTCTAGGCTCATACTATTCCCAGGAAAACTGAAATCCCGATGGAGGGGCCCGTAAGTGATTACAGGAGTGTCACCATATGGATATGTTGAGCTTTAGGATATTGATTCTGACAAAAAGTTCATTGTTAATGGACAGAGGATTAAACATTATCCTGAAAGCAATTTTGAGCAGGAATGCTCAAAACTGAGGCTTGAATGAGTCTCAGTAAAGGACCAGCTAAAGACAATAAAGAAGCGCTTGCTGGGAGGTAACCCAGTCATTAGCAGGTTATTTGTTTTACTTAATAAAAGTTTGATATATATTCTTCAAGGTTGATCATCGAAATTGAAGGAATTCACAGAGTTACAAAAGGATTCAGTGAAAAAAGCAGAGAAAAGAAGCTTGCTGGCAAGAAAACGCCAGTAAAGGGCACTCTGGGCGTTAAACACCAGAATGGATACCATTCTGGGCGTTTAACGACAGTAAAGGCACCATTTTGGGCGTTAAACACCAGAATGGGCACCATTCTGGGTGTTTAACGCCAGAATTGCAGCATCCTGGGTGTTCAGCAAAACGCCCAGTGATAAAGGAGTTTCTGGCGTTTAACACCAGCCAGGGTGCCTGGCTGGGCGTTAAACGCCCATAATGGCCAACAATTGGGTGTTAAACGCCAGAAAGGCAGGGGAAGGAGATTTTGCTTTCCACTTCAAATTTTTTAACACTTTCATATTTTGACCCATAATTTTCTACATAAACATGTTACAAATTTTCATCATTCACCCTCAAATTTCAAAAATCTAACAATTTTCTAAATTATTTCTCAAATCTCTTTCAATTCCTTTCCAAATCTTCTTCAAAAACTCAAGTATTTTCTCAAATTCTTTCCATATCTTCTTAAATCTCTTTCAAAACTTTCGAAATCCCTCCCCCTCCCTTATAAATACACATTCGGCCATCCCACTCTCTTCACCATTCGAATTTGCTTCTCCTTCTCTCTCTCCCCTTTCCTTTCTTTTGCTTGAGGGCAAGCAAACCTCTAAGTTTGGTGTGCTTTTCCGTGATCACTAAGCTAAGGCTCATCAAGACCATGGCTCCCAAAGGGAAACAAACAAATTCAAGAGGCAAGAAAGAGAATACTCCAAAGAATATTTGGAGTCAAGAGAGGTTCTTAACCAAAGAACATGCAGACCATTACCACAAAATAATGGGTCTAAGGTCAGTGGTCCCGGAAGTTAAATTCGATCTGAAAGAAGACGAATATCCGGAGGTCCAAGAGCAAATTCGAAATAGTGGATGGGAAATTCTAGCCAATCCTGAGACAAAGGTTGGAAGAACATGGTTTAGGAATTCTACTCAAATCTGTGGCTGACAGATAAGCAGAGAATGACTGGAACTGCTTTCCATACCTACAGAACCATGGTCAGAGGGAGAACTATTTACTTCCATCTAGACAAAATAAGAGAGGTCTTCAAACTGCCTCAACTACAAGATGATCTTGAATCCTTTAATTGGAGAATGGTGAGAGCAGATAAGGGGTTGGATCAAGTTCTAGTGGACATATGCCTCTCTGAAACTAAGTGGATAACCAATTCAAAAGGTGTCCCAAATCAACTCAAGAGGGGAGATCTCAAACCAGTTGCAAGAGGTTGGCTAGACTTCATTGAGCATTCTATATTGCCCACTAGTAACTGTTCTGAGGTCACTGTCAAGAGAGCATTGATGATTCATTGCATTATGCTAGGAAAAGAAGTGGAGATTCATCATCTGATTTCTTGTGAGATTTACATAATTGCAAACAAGAACTCCACTGAAGCCAAACTGGCTTACCCAAGCTTAATCTCTTTGCTATGTAAAGATGCTGGAGTGAGGATGGGAGTAGATGAATTCATCCCAATTGAACATCCAATTACCAAGAAGTCAATGGAAGGACAAATGCAAGATAACTCTATCAAAAGGAGGGCGCAGGAATTCCTCCCTGAACTTCCTGAATTTGACTACTGGGCCCGCCTAGAAGCATCTGTTGCCAAGCTGCAAGAAGCTATGGAACAAATTAAGGAAGAACAACAGAATCAAAACTGCATGCTCTGCAAATTGCTGAAGGAACAAGAGAAGCAGGGGTGTAAGCTACAGGAGCTGAAGCGCCAGAAGCTCTCCCTTGAAGGGTCAAACACCCCACAAGTTGAGGGAGTATCCACTTCTCAAAATCAAGGTTGTTGAGTCCTAACTCTGTGATAACCTTTATCATTAGGAATCTATTTTAGAGTCATTTAAATTTCTTTTTTTAATTTTCTGTTTTCTATTACTATTGGTCTTATCTTATATTTATTTTTGAGTCTTGTTCTTATTCCATGATTAATAAAATTTAAAGTTCATGTCTTAAAGCTATGAATGTCCTATGAATCCATCACCTCTCTGAAATGAAAAATGCTTTAATCACAAAAGAACAAGAAGTACAGGATTTCGAATTCATCTTTGAAACTAGTTGAATTAGTTTGATGTGGTGACAATACTTTTTATTTTCTGAATGAATGCTTGATCAGTGCATATGTCTTTTGAATTTGTTTAAATAATGTTAAATTTTTTGGCTCTTGAAAGAACGATGGAAAAGGAGAAATGTTATTGAGGATCTGAAAAATCATCAAATTGATTCTTGAAGCAAGAAAAAGCAGTGAATACAAAAAAAAAAGAGCAAGCAGAAAAAGCCAATAGCCCTTAAAACCAAAAGGCAAGGATACTAAAAAGGATCCAAGGCTTTGAGCATCAGTGGATAGGAGGGCCTAAAGGAATTAAATCCTGGCCTAAGCAGCTAAACCAAGCTGTCACTAACCATGTGCTTGTGGCGTGAAGGTGTCAAGTGAAAAGTTTGAGACTGAGCGGTTAAAGTCATGATCCAAAGTAAAAAGAGTGTGCTTAAGAACCCTGGACACCTCTAATTGGGGACTCTAGCAAAGCTGAGTCACAATCTAAAAAGGTTCACCCAGTTATGTGTCTGTGGCATGTATGTATCCAGTGATAATACTGGAAAATAGAGTGCTTTGGGCCACGGCCAAGACTCATAAAGTAGCTGTGTTCAAGAATCAACATACTTAACTAGGAGAATCAATAACACTATCTGAATTCTGAGTTCCTATAGATGCTAATCATTCTAAACTTCAAAGGATAAAGTGAGATGCCAAAACTGTTCAGAGGCAAAAAGCTACTAGTCCCCCTCATCTAATTGGAGCTAAGTTTCATTGATATTTTGGAGTCTATAGTATGTTCTCTTCCTTTTATCCTATTTGATTTTCAGTTGCTTGGGGACAAGCAACAATTTAAGTTTGGTGTTGTGATGAGCGGATAATTTATACGCTTTTCGGCACTACTATTTTTAGTATGTTTTTAGTACATTTTAGTTAGTTTTTATTATATTTTTTTAGTTTTTAATTAAAATTCACTTTTCTGGACTTTTCTATGAGTTTGTGTGTTTTTCTGTGATTTCAGGTATTTTCTGGCTGAAATTGAGGGACCTGAGCAAAAATCTGATTCAGAGGCTGAAAAAGGACTCCAGATGCTGTTGGATTTTGACCTCCCTGCATTCAAAGTGGATTTTCTCAAGCTAAAGAAGCCTAATTGGCTCTCTCTCAATTGCGTTGGAAAGTAGACATCCTGGGCTTTTCAGAAATATATAATAGTCTATATTTTGCCCAAGAATTGATGGCCCAAACCGGCGTTCCAAATCAGCTTCAGAATTCCCGGCGTTTAACGCCGGAACTGGCACAAAAGTTGGAGTTAAACGCCCAAACTAGCACAAAAGCTGACGTTTAACTCCAAGAAAAGTCTCTACACATGAAAGCTTCAATGCTCAGCCCAAGCACACACCAAGTGGACCCCAGAAGTGGATTTTTACGTCATTTACTCATTCTTGTAAACCCTAGGTCACTAATTCACTATAAATAGGACTTTTTGTTGTTGTATCTTGATCTCATGACACATTACACGTTTCATATTGTATCTTCTACGGCATGAGTCTCTAAACCCCATGGTTGGGGGTGAGGAGCTCTGCTGTGTCTTTACGGATTAATGCAATTACTACTGCTTCAAGCCGACAATCTCCGTGGGATCGACCCTTACTCACGTAAGGTATTACTTGGATGACCCAGTGCACTTGCTGGTTAGTTGTGCGGAATTGCAAAAGTGTGATTGTGATTTCCTGCACCAGTGTTCTTGATGTTCCACCCTTAATTGATCCATATTGTAACTCAAATCTTCTAGAGAAGTGTTGTGTTGTTCCCAATAATTGTTGGGAGGAAAGTGCATCCCTTGAGGCATTTCCGGGATTTCTTGGTGATGAGCTTCCTCATGCGTCTCTTGGGATCCATGAGTGGGCTCTCTTGTTTGCTCCATCCTCTTCTTAGTGATGGGCTTATTCTCCTCAATGGGGATGTCTCCTTCTATGATAACTCCAGCTGAGTAACATAGATGGCAAATAAGATGAGGAAAAGCTAGCCTTGCCATGGTGGAGGACTTTTCGGCTATTTTGTAGAATTCAAGGGAGATGACTTCATGAACTTCTACTTCCTCTCCATTCATGATGCTATGAATTATGATGGCCCGATCCACAGTAACTTCAGATCGGTTGCTAGTGGGGATGATGGAGCGTTGGATGAACTCCAACCATCCTCTAGCCACAGGCTTGAGGTCCATTCTTCTTAATTGAACTGGCTTGCCTTTGGAGTCTCTTTTCCATTGAGCTCCTTCAACACATATGTCCATAAGGACTTGGTCCAACCTTTGATCAAAGTTGACCCTTCTTGTGTAGGGGCGTGCATCTCCTTGCATCATGGGTACGTTAAACGCCATTGTAAGATAATTCTTTGGATTCGGGTTCACACTTTGATCATGGTTCCTAGTGATCCATGCATTGGCATAGAACTCTTAAACCATTAAGATTCTGACTTGTTGAATGGGGTTGGTCAGAACTTCCCAGCCTCTTCTTTGGATCTCATGTCGGATCTCCGGATATTCATTTTTCTTGAGCTTGAAAGGGACCTCAGGGATCACCTTCTTCTTGGCCACAACTTCATAGAAGTGGTCTTGATGGGCTTTGAAGATGAATTTCTCCATCTCCCATGACTCGGAGGTGGAAGCTTTTGTCTTCCCTTTACCTTTTCTAGAGATTTCTCCGGCCTTAGGTGCCATCAATGGTTATGGAAAACCAAAAAAGCTATGCTTTTACCACACTAAACTTAGAATATTGCTTGCCCTCTAGCAAGAGAAGAAAGAAGAAGAAGAAGAAGAAAATATAGAGGAAAGGGAGAAGTGTGTGGTTTCGGCGAAGGTGAAGAAGAGAGGGTTGTGGTTTGTGAAAATGAAGAAGGATAGAGGGGTTTATATAGTGAAGGGAGAAAGAGTAGGTTCGGCTATTTAGGGTGGGTTTGGGTGGGAAAGAGATTTTGAATTTTGAAGGTAGGTGGGATTTTTGGGGAAGAGTGGATGGATGTGAGTGGTGAAGAGGTGATGGGGAAGAGAGATTGAGGTGATTGGTGAAGGGTTTTGGGGAAGAGTGTTTATTGGGTTGTGTGAAGAGGAGAGAAGGTGAGTTGAGGTAGGTGGGGATCCTGTAGGGTCCATAGATCCTGAGATGATCCTGTGGGGTCCACAGATCCTGAGATGATCCTGTGGGGTCCACAGATCCTGAGGTGTCAAGGATTTATAGCCTTGCACCAATGAGGCATGTAAAACGCCCTTTTCATGCAATCCTGGCATTCAACGCCAAATTGGTGCTTGTTTCTGGCGTTGAACGCCAGCTTCATGCTTGTTTTGGGCGTTCAACGCCCATTTGCAGTATGTTTCTGGCGTTGAACGCCAGTTCCATGCTTGTTTCTGACGTTCAGCGCCAGCTTTCCTCAGGGTGTATTCCTGGCATTTAAACGCCAGGATGTTGCTTGTTTCTAGCGTTCAACGCCAGATCCATGCTCTGTTCTGGCATTGAACGCCAGCCAGATGCTCCTTACTGGCATTTAAACGCCAGTAAAACCTTCCTCTAGGGTGTGTTTTTTCTTCTGCTATTTTTTTGATTTTGTTTTTAATTTTAGTATTTATTTTTGTGACACCTCATGATCATGAATCTAATAAAACATAAAATAAAAATAAAAATAAAAATAGAATTAGATAAATAAAAATTGGGTTGCCTCCCAATAAGCACTTCTTTAATGTCAATAGCTTGACAGTGGGCTCTCGTGGAGCCTCACAGGTGATCAGGTCAATGTTGTAGACTCCCAACACCAAACTTAGAGTTTGGCTGTGGCCTCCCAACACCAAACTTAAATTTTGATTGTGGGGGCTCTATTTGACTCTGTACTGAGAGAAGCTTTTCATGCTCCCTCTCCATTGTTACAGAAGAACACCCTTGGGTCTTAAACACAAGGTAGTCCCTATTCAATTGTAGGACTAATTCTCCTCTGTTAACATCTATCACAGCTCCTGCTGTGGCTAGGAAAGGTCTTCCAAGGATGATGCATTCATCCTCCTCCTTCCTAGTGTCTAAGATTTTGAAATCAGCAGGGATGTAAAGGCCTTCAACATTTACCAACACGTCCTCTACCAATCCATAAGCTTGTCTTACTGACTTATCTGCCATTTGTAATGAGAATATGACAGGCTGTACCTCAATGATCCCCAGCTTCTCCATTACAGAGAGTGGCATAAGATTTATGCCTGACCCTAGGTCACACAAAGCCTTTTCAAAGGTCATGGTGCCTATGGTACAGGGTATTAAGAATTTACCAGGATGTTGTTTCTTTTGAGGTAAAGTTTACTAAACCCATGTATCTAGTTCACCAATGAGAAAGGGAGGTTCACCTTCCCAAGTCTCATTACCAAACAAATTGGCATTCAGCTTCATGATAGCTACTAGATATTGAGCAACTTGCTCTCCAGTTACATCTTCATCCTCTTCAGAGGAAGAATAGTTTTTAGAGCTCATGAATGGCAGAAGGAGGTTTAATGGGATCTCTATGGTCTCTATATGACCTTCAGATTCCTTTAAGTCCTCAATAAGGAACTCCTTCTTGCTTGAGAGACGTCCCCTGAGGTCTTCCTCATTGGGATTCACATCCTCTCCTTCCTCTCTAGGTTCGGCCATGTTGATTATATCAATGGCCTTGCACTCTCTTTTTGGATTATTTTCAGTATTGCTTGGGAGAGTACTAGGAGGAGTTACAGTGACTTTCTTACTCAGCTGGCCCACTTGTGCCTCTAAATTTCTGATGGAGGACCTTGTTTTACTCATGAAGCTTAGAGTGGCCTTAGACAGATCAGAGACTATATTTGCTAAGTTAGAGGTTCTCTGCTCATAATTCTCTGTCTGTTGCTGAGAAGATGATGGAAAAAGCTTGCTATTGCTAAACCTGTTTCTTCCACCATTAATAAAGCCTTGTTGAGGCTTTTGTTGATCCTTCCACGAGAAATTTGGATGATTTCTCTATGAGGGGTTATAGGTGTTGCCAAAGGCTTCCCCCATGTAATTTACCTCTACCATTGCAAGGTTTTCAGGATCATAAGCGTCTTCTTCAGGAGAGGCATCTTTAGTACTGTTGGATGCATTTTGCCATCCATTCAGACTTTGAGAAATCATGTTGACTTGCTGAGTCAACATTTTGTTCTGAGCCAATATGGCATTCAGAGCATCAATTTCAAGAATTCCCTTCCTTTGAGGCGTCCCATTACTCACGGAATTCCTCTTAGAAGTATACATGAATTGGTTATTTGCAACCATGTCAATGAGTTCTTGAGCTTCTACAGGCATTTTCTTTAGGTGAATGGATCCACCTACAGAATGATCCAATGACATCTTAGAGAACTCAGACAGACCATAATAGAATATATCTATCATGGTCCACTCTGAAAACATGTCAGAAGGACACTTTTTGGTCATCTGCTTATATCTTTCCCAAGCTTCACAGAGGGATTCACCATCTTTTTGCTTGAAGGTATGAACATCCACTCTAAGCTTGCTCAGCTTTTGAGGAGGAAAGAATTTAACCAAGAAGGCCGTGACTAGCTTATCCCAAGAGTCCAGGCTATCCTTAGGTTGTGAGTCTAACCATGTTCTAGCTCTGTCTCTTACAGCAAAAGGGAAAAGCATGAGCTTGTATACTTCAGGATCTACTCCATTAGTCTAAACAGTCTCACAGATATGCAAGAACTCAGTTAAAAACTGGTAGGGATCTTCTGATGGAAGTTCATGAAACTTACAGTTTTGTTGCATTAGAGCAACTAGTTGAGGTTTCAGCTCAAAATTGTTTGCTCCAATGGCAGGAATTGAGATGCTTCTTCCATCAAACTTGAAAGTAGGTGTAGTATAATCACCAAGCATCCTCCTTGCATTATTGTTGTTGGGTTCGGCTACCATATCCTTTTCTTGTTCGAAAATTTCAGTAAGATTGTCTCTGGATTGTTGTAATTTAGCTTCTCTTAGTTTCCTCTTCAGAGTCCTCTCAGGTTCAGGATCAGCTTCAACAAGAATGTCTTTTTCCTTGTTCCTGCTCATATGAGAAAGAAGAGAACAGAAAAGGAAGAGGAATCCTCTATGTCACAGTATAGAGATTCCTTTATGTTAGTAGAAGAAGAAAGGAATAGAAGAAGGAGAAGAGTTAAGAATCCAAACACAATGGTGAAGATAGGATCAGATTTGTGAGATGAAGAGAAGTGTTAGTAAATAAATAAATAAATAGAAGAAGATGAGAGGGGGAGAATTTCGAAAATAAATTTTGAAAAAGAATTAGTGATTTTCGAAAATTACAAGGAAATAAAATTAAAATTAAAATTTAAAACAATTAATTAATTAAAAAAAGAATTTTAAAAAGGAAGGAGAAATTTTCGAAAATTAGAGAGGGAAAACTTAGTTAGCTGGTTTTGAAAAACATAAGAAACAAACAAAAAGTCAATTAGTTAGTTGAAAAAGATTTGAAAATCAATTTTAAAAAGATAAGAAGATAAGACGTTAGAAGGGATATTTTGAAATCAAATTTTTGAAAGAGATATGATTTAAAAAGATATGATAAAAAGATATGATTAAAAAGATATGGTTGAAAAATATTTAATTTTTAAAATTAAAATTAATTACTTGACTAACAAGAAACTAAAAGATATGATTCTAGAATTTAAAGATTGAACCTTTCTTAACAATAAAGTAATAAACTTCAAAATTTTTGAATCAATCTCATTACTTGTTAGTTAAGTTTTGAAAATTTGAAATAAAATAAGAAAAAGATTTTGAAAAATAGTTTTAAATTTTCAAAAATCATAAGATAAAAGTAAAAGAGATTTGATTTTTGAAAAAGATTTTGAAAAGATAAGATTTTTAAAATTGAAAATTTGACTTGACTTATAAGAACTAACTAATTTTAAAAATTTTTGACTAAGTCAACTCAAATTTTCAAAATTTTGAGAGAAATAAGGAAAAGAGATATATATATATATATATATATATATATATATATATATATATATATTATTTTTTTTGAATTTTTAATGATGAGAAGGAAAAACATAAAAATGACCCAAAACATGAAAATTTTTTGACCAAAACCAATGATGCATGCAAGAACACTATGAATGTTAAGATGAACACCAAGAACACTTTGAAGATCATGATGAACATCAAGAACATATTTTTGAAAAAAATTTAATGCAAAGAAAACATGCAAGACACCAAAATTAGAAATCTTTCATGTTTAGACACTATTAATGCAAAAATGCACATAAAAAACATCATACAACACAAAACAAAAAAATTTAAAGATCAAACAAGAAGACATACCAAGAACAACTTGAAGATCATGAAGAACACTATGAATGCATGAATTTTCGAAAAATGCAAGAACAAGATGAATATGCAATTGACACCAAACTTAAAACATGACACAAGACTCAAACAAGAAACACAAAATATTTTTGATTTTTATGATTTTATAATTTTTTGGATTTTTGTATATTTTTTTTTCGAAAACATATAGGAAAAATAAAATAAGAAATTCAAAACTTTTAATAAGAATTCCAGGAATCTTTCGATGTTAGTCTAAAGCTCTGGTCCAGAAATTGGACATGGCTTAATAGCCAGCCAAACTTCAACAGGGCATTACATGCATTATAGTGATTAGTTGAAGCCTCAGTCCAAAAGAATTTGAATATGGCTTTACAGCCAACCAGGCTACAACATGCTTCATGAAACACTAGAATTCATTCTTAAAAATTTAGAATAATTTATTTCGAAAATAGAAGTAAAATTTTTTTGAAAAATTTTTGAAAATTTTTTGAAAATAAAACAAAAAGAAAATTACCTAATCTGAGCAACAAAATGAACCGTCAGTTGTCCAAACTCGAACAATCTTCGGCAATGGCGCCAAAAACTTGGTGCACGAAATTGTGATCATCAACAATGGCATTCAACCTGGTATGCGCGTTTATAACTCAGCACTTTCTTCACAACCTCGCACAACTAACCAGCAAGTGCACTGGGTCGTCCAAGTAATAAACCTTACGTGAGTAAGGGTCGATCCCACGGAGATTGTTGGTATGAAGCAAGCTATGGTCATCTTGTAGATCTCAGTTAGGCAGATAATAAATGGTTATGGAGTTTTCAAATAATAATAATAAATAAATAGAAAATAAAGATAGAAATACTTATGTAAATCATTGGTGGGAATTTCAGATAGGCATATGAAGATGTTGTGCTCCTTTTGAATCTCTTGTTTCCTACTGCCTTCATCCAATCCTTCTTACTCCTTTCCATGGCAAGCTGTATGTAGGGCATCACCGTTGTCAACGGCTACATCCTATTCTCTCAGTGAAAATTGTCCAAATGCTCTGTTACAGCACGGCTAATCATCTGTTGGTTCTCGATCATGCCGGAATAGAATCCATTGATTCTTTTGCATTTGTCATCACGTCAACAATCGCGAGTTTGAAGCTCGTCACAGTCATTCAATCCCTGAATCCTATTTGGAATACCACAGATAAGGTTTAGACTTTCCAGACTCTCATGAATGCCGCCATCAATTCTAGCTTATACCACAAAGATTTTGATTAAGGAATCTAAGAGATATGCGTTCGGGCTAAGGTAGAACGGAAGTGGTTGTCAGTCACGCGTTCATAGGTGAGAATGATGATGTGTGTCACGGATCATCACATTCGTCATGGTGAAGTGCAACAAATATCTTAGAAAAGGAATAAACTGAATTGAATAGAAAATAGTAGTAATTGCATTAAAACTCGAGGTACAGCAGAGCTCCACACCCTTAATTTATGGTGTGTAGAAACTCCACCGTTGAAAATACATAAGTGATGGTCCAGGCATGGCCGAATGGCCAGCCCCCAAAATATAATATGAATTCAAAAATAGGGAGAAGGACCTGGTCTAAGGACTAGGCGTCCAAAGATGTGGTCAAAGACGACTAATACAATAATAAAATGTCCTATTTAAACTAGACTAGCTACTAGGGTTTACAGAAGTAAGTAATTGATGCAGAAATCCACTTCCGGGGCCCACTTGGTGTGTGCTTGGGCTGAGCTTGAGCTTTACACGTGCAGAGGCTTCTTTTGGAGTTGAACACCAAGTTGTAACGTGTTTTTGGCGTTCAACTTTGGTTCGTGACGTGTTTCTGGCATTTGACTCCAGAATGCAGCATGGAACTGGTGTTAAGTGCCAATTTACGTCATCTAATCTCAAATAAAGTATGGACTATTATATATTTCTGGAAAGCTCTGAATGTCTACTTTTCAACGCCATTGAGAACGCGCCATTTGGAGTTCTGTAGCTCCAGAAAATATATTTTGAGTGTAGAGAGGTCAGAATCCAACGGCATCAGCAGTCCTTTGTCAGCCTTCTTATCAGAGTTTTGCTCAGGTCCCTCAATTTCAGCCAAAAAATACCTGAAATCACAGAAAAACACATAAACTCATAGTAAAGTTCAAAAATGTGAATTTAGCATAAAAACTAATGAAAACATCCCTAAAAGTAGCTAGATCCCACTAAAAACTACCTAAAAACAATGCCAAAAAGCGTATAAATTATCCGCTCATCAATTATCCTCACAATCTCTCTGTATAAATGACCGACCTTGTCCACAAGATTCCATTCAAGGTCCTGTCTACACCACACAATTGATATCAAGGAGATTAGTCTCAATATCAAAAATCTAGTGCTTCAATTATCCCAAAAAGGCACTCACAAACAAGCATGATATATATATATATATATATCAAGCAAATATCCTAAATAATATGAAAGAAAAATGACCCAAAGTATGCAATGAAGCATAATCGGTCTATCCCTTAGACTCACAAGGACGAACTGCTCTGATACCGCTAAATGTAACACCCTAATTACCCTAAGCCTTACCTCATGCCATAAAGCAAAGGTTAATAAAAGGTTACGATGATTCTAAGGCTTATACAATAATATATATATAGAAGGAAATAATAATTCTAGAAGCTTGATGAAGATATAAGCTCAAAACCAGAGTTACAAAAGCGCAAATGTTCACACGAAACTAAAAGCATAAAGGTACAAGATAAATCTACGAAATATCAAGACATATATAGATATATAAGAGTATATTAGACATAGAGAACTAGCCACAGCCCGCGGAGTTTAAGCCGACTAGTATATACCGACATACAGAGTTTTGAAAGTAAAATAACTTATACAAAATATCTCTCTCATAGTAAGCCTCTAAGGCAATATAAATACAAAAGTGAGAGAACTAAATCAAAATAACCAAAAGACTCCATAACATGATAAAGGTCCTCTGCTCTATCACCATCAAGCAACTCACCAAGGTGGGTTGCAACCTGCATATGTGATGCACAGAAACTTGTCTCTCAACAAAATTTCCTTCGGCAAGTATACCGAATTTGTCGTCAAGTAAAAACTCACAATAGAATGAGGTCGAATCCACAGGGATTAACGGATTAAGCAATCAATGGTCAATTAATTATCCTAGTTAGACGAATCATATTGGAGTGATAAGTAACAAGAAAATGTAAATGGCATAAAAATAAAGAAAGCAATAAAGTGCAGAAAAGTAAAATGCCAAGAAAAGTAAATGTAAGAACTAAAAATAAAATAAACATTGGGATCAAGAGATATTGTAATCCTCCAGATCAAGTTCATTCTCATCTCTTCCTCAATCAATGCATTCATTGATCTCCTTGGCAATCTTAAGTGATTGGATCCCAATTCCTTGGCAATCCAATCTCTCTAGGCTTGAACAATTTCTCAATTCCTTGATTTAATTGCTCATGGGAAGAGATGAAGTTTGGTCACTGATTATACCACACACATTCATAAATCAAAGTATTGGTAGGATTAAATGTCACAATATCCACCCAACCCCTAACCTAATCCAATGTGAGAGAGCATTTCTAGCATTATCTCCTCATTTCTCTTCCAAGGTTCCGAGGAGATCCAATTATGGAGAGCTTCTCTTCGAAGATAGCTAACCAATTGGATGAAGATCGAAAGCTCTCTAGTAAAATCAAGAGAAAAGAAAGAAGAAGAAGAATAAGAACTACAATTAATCTATTGAATCACAATAGAGCTCTCTAACCCAATGAAAAGAGTTAGTTGATCATTGCTCTACCAAAATAAAAAAAGAAAAAAAGTGCAAAAAACTAAAGATGAAGATTAAAACTAACATTGAAACTTCCAAATTTATAAATGAAAAGTACAAAGAAAAGAAAGAGAAGGAAAAGTGTGTGAGGGGAGGGAGTTTGAAGACCCCTCTTCAATCCCCAATTCCAGAATCCCAATCCAGCCCCCTTTCAAAGTAAAAACTAAGGCCTTTATATAGGCTCTCCTAAATTATAAAATGAAATTAAAAGCAAATTACAATTAAATGAAAAGTCCTACTCTAGATGCTTCTTGTGGCCTTTGATTGGTTGACACTTGTGGGCTTGCTTCCTTGAGGTTGGGTGGTCCTTGAAGAGAAGTGAATAAAGTTAAGGTCCATGTGGTAATGTTAGTGCTACCGTTAGCCACACTAATGCTACAGGTGTGGCGTTAGTGCTGAAGTTAGTGTGACTAACGTTACACTTGCTACCCAGTTGGTGCTTTTGGGGCTTAGAAGATGCCTATTGTTTGTGCTACAATTTCATGCCCACTATAGAGTATTATATATCGTTGGAAAGCTCTGAATGTCTGCTTTCTAACACAACTGGAATCACCTCAATTGGATCTCTATAACTCAGGTTATGCTTCTTTGAAGTGGACAAGGTTGCTGGCATAGTCGCTGGCGTTACTGGAAAAAGTGAGTCACAATAACGCTAGCGACCAGGGGATTAATATTGCCAGGTTCTGAAGTTCAAACTTAATGTCCACCCCTATACTATTATATATTATTGGAAAGCCCTGGATGTCTACTTTCCAACGCCTTTGAGAGCGCATCATTTGGAGCTCTATCGTTCGAGTTACATTTCTTGGAAGGTGAACAGGTCAGCTGGCCTTACTACAGGTTGATACTATGTTCATCTTTGCACTTTTGGGACAGGTTTTCTCCCTTAAATTTAGTGTCCACCATGTAGTGTCATATATTCTTGGAAAGCTCTGGAATTATACTTTCCAATGCCACTGGAATCACCTCATTTGGAGCTTTGTGGCTCAAGTTATTCTTGTTTGAAGAAGGCACGGTCAGGCTGTCGGTTTAGATTTTGCCACTATCGTGGCCATTAACGTGGGTCTTCCTTTGCTTCGCAAACATTAGTGGCAATCACCGTTTCCACTAACATTGGCGTTTTCTTTCCTTCCATGTTAGTTCCCACGTTAATGTAACTAACGTGGAAGCTAATGTGGGTGTTCTAGCCTTCACAAACGTCAGTGGCGTTCACTTTTTCCACTAACGTTGGCATTTACCTTTCCTTCCACGTTAGTTCCCACGTTAATGTAACTAACGTGGAAGCTAACATGGGTCTTCTTGCCCTTCGCTAACATTAGTGGTGTTTACTTTTACCACTAACGTTCCATGCTCTCCTTCTTCAAAGTTAATGCCACTAACTTTCTCACTAATGTTGGGGCTTCTCTTTTCTTCCACGTTAATGGCCACGTTAGTGGCACTAACGTAGCCACTAACGTGGCTCGTCTCTGCTTCTTGTTACCTGAAATCAATCAAACAAAGTGCATCAAAGTCTCGCTCTTAATCATAGGATCATGCATCATCCAATTTATCATTCAATTCATGCATAATTCTCATGAAATCATTTAAAATTCACAATGTTTGATTGCATTTTAAAATTCCTAAGAAAATGCATGAAACCAACCTAAAGCATACAAAAGATGGCTAGTAAAACTAGCCAAGATGCCCTGGCATCACAACACCAAACTTAAATCTTGCTTGTCCCCAAGCAAGAAAAGAACTATGCACAAAGAATTCTCTTAATTGGAATGTATTGAAGAATTGCTTATGATGCCTTAGTGGGTGAAGTGAATAAGTGACAGTGGGGTGAACTCTAATTTGTACGCTTATGCAAGGATTCCAGTGCTCATAAGTCCTTACATTTTGGAAGTCTTAGATCTTAGGACTTCCATTCAAATGATATTATGGAATCCTCTTTATAGATTGTCACCTTGAAGTAGTACTTATTTTCTAGCATTTTTCTTTCTTTGTAGAATTTGGCCTCGACTCTAGGTGTCATGTATCAAAGCGGCTTTTTAAGATAAGCTTTCAATCAATACTCCCAAACCAGTTGGTCTAAGGTATTAGGTGTTGAAGCACCCCTTAGGATTTACTTGCGCAAGCCTCTCTCTTTGATACAAATCCACCACAAGCATTTAACTAGGACAATAACTCTTTGAGTTCTTGATTTTTTCTTTTTCTTCCAAGAAATTGATGCTCAGAGCCTTGGGCTTGTTCTTTGTTTTTCTTTTTCTTTTGTTTTCTTTTGTTACTGCTTCTTGGATCAATAAATGTTTGAGAAATTCCATAATACTTCTCTAAACTTTATTTCCTATCTATGAGCTCCCATGCAAGTTTTCACAAACATGCAACCTCAATACACAATCATACAATCAGAACCTCCACTCCTCTTAATCTTTTGCTTGCCCCATGATTTATAAAATTCTTCAACATTTTCCTTTCAAAAGAAAGATTTCTTTGTTGCATTCTTAAATATATTGGGTGCAAGTAAAACTCAAGATGATAATCATGATATCATAGCAACATGTTACAAATCAAATATCAAATTATGCTTATTCACAAGGAGTAATCACACATGCATACAAAGAAAATATCAGTCAATCATGCAATTTAGAGTGCTGGAAATAAGTAAGAGGAAAAAGAAACTTTACCACCTTGTAGTTCATATTCATTGTTGTTGCCCTTTTCCTCCTATTCTTCTCCTTCCCACACCAAACTTAGAATGCTTGCTTATACTCAAGCAACAATTAAAATAGTGGTGATGGGGTCTATGATGGATCATGAATGTCTTAGAATTAAGTGTGAGTATGCATGTGTTTCAGCAAGCAAGATTAAGGATACAATAAAGGCACAATAGATACAAACAGAGACATTTTGATTGCATTAATAAGTGGTGTGCTTGGTACCTTGCATGAAAGATAAGTGGCAACACCAAATTTAGTGTGACACTTTCAATTTAGAATGTTGCAAGTACCCAGTGAAGATTGAAAATCAAATTATTACATGGCAACACCAAACTTAGAATGCAATCATATGCCAAATTATTGAAAGTAAACTAAGCAAAGCAAGGAAATATTACCTACGGTTGGGTTGCCTCCCAACAAGCGCTCTTTTAATGTCATTAGCTTGACATGTTGTTCATGACTTTCTTCCTCTTCTTCCAATTTATTAAGAGGAATGACCTCAAGAGGAAAGAGGAGCCAGTTAATGCCCCTTGCTTAGAGTGCCTCTCCCCAGCAAGCTTTCTTTTGTTGTTAGCTTGAGGAAACTTGCTTGTTGGGGTAGGGGTGGGATGGCTTTTGGTTGACCTTTTTTTCTTCATGGATATTGTCCTTCTTTTCTTGGTCACCATCCTCTTTTTGGTGCTTTTTTGATTGCTTTCACCACCTTGATTTCAGAACATGGGTGTTGTATGATGGTTGGAGCATCCTTTTCATCAAGAACTTCTTGAATATGTGGTTCAATGAACTCACCCTTTATGTAACTCTCTATTTTATTGGAGTAATGTGGACTCCCTTGATTGACCTCATCCTTCTTCATAGGAATCTCACTTGGTATGGGTGTCTCTTTTTCTTGTTCTTCTGATTCCTCCCTTGGGTTTGCCATGGTGTCACTAAGAGAATCATGGGTATGGATTTGCTTTGATAGATATCCAACTTGTGCCTCAAGCTTCTTAATGGCAACCCCCCGGTTCTGCATAATGGATTTTACTTCTTCTTTGAAAGTCCTCATGTCCTTAGATTCTTCCAAGAGAATTGCCAATAGGTTCTCTATCCTTGATAGCTTATCCTCGAGGGGAGAGTGTGCAACTGGGTTGGAATTTGGAGGTTGAGGGTGGATATTTTGTGAATGAAATTGGTTGTTTTATGGTTGTATGTTCTGAGAGTGGTATGACTTTTGTGGGTAATTGTTCATACCCTGGGTCGAGCTGTTATACCCGGGATGTTCTACAGACAAAGCGACCGACCACTTCAGGTCAGGACAACCTGACCCCTTCTCAAAGAGCTCGGCCAAGTCACAGGAAAGCCTAAACAAAGGGCCCAAATAGAGGAACACGTCCCAAATCCAAAGGCAGCCCAAGCCCGTAGAGATAAAGGCGGTTCCCTTGAAGATAAGATGACCTCACTTGAAGATAAGATAAAGATAAGATAAGATAACTAACTTATCTTATCTAAGAAGGTCATTCTATGCTATTATAAATACACTGGAGCACCCAGGTATAACTCATACTCTGATTCTACTCAATATCTGCTTAATACCCTTGCTAACTTAAGCATCGAAGTCCCTTGCAGGTACCCCCCACCCTCCGGGGATGAAGGATCAGCATTATCACCAAGTCCAATGAGTCAGACACAGCGACTCCGACCACGATCATCAGATCGGACTCCGCAGCCCCGACCAGCATAGAAGATCTTGTCTGAGATCGACCTCTAGTTTCAGGTAACCCTCGGAACATTGGCGCCGTTGCCGGGGAACCTGGAAGTCATCCCAGCACCATGGCAGATGACCATGACAACAACCATAGCTCAGATCTAGAGGATAGAACGCCGCACAAAAAATGCGGACATTACACCAAAAGACACTCCCCAAATCAACAATAAGGACTCCCCAAACGAGGGAGCCCTGGAGGCATTTCAAGACCGGTTAAAATAACTTGAGGAAGATGTTCTACGTCAACGAGAGGCCGAGAAGGATCTACAAAGAGAAATAAGGCGACGCCGGGAATTGGAGAAAAAACTCCTAAAACTTGAAGCCAATGTCAAGACTAAAGCCAGCTAATCCACTACCGAAGATAGCACCCGCAAGGACCAAGATCCATTCACCAAGGAGATCATGAAGACAAGAATCCCAAAAGACTTTAAACTCCCAAACATGACCTTGTACGACGGCACTACAGATCCCAGCCATCATCTCAGCAACTTCAGAAGCAGAATGTACCTCACCGATGCCTCAGATGCAGTTCGTTGCAAAGCCTTTCCAACTACTTTAACAAAAACGGCAATTAAATGGTTTGATAACCTCCATCCAAGATCCATCTCGAGTTTCGACGACATGGCCAAAAAGTTCCTGGCCAGATTCTCCATCCAAAAGGACAAAGCAAAACATGCGCCGAGCTTACTGGGAATCAGACAAGGAGAGCGGGAAACCCTGCGTAACTACATGGAGAGATTATAGAAAATATGCATGGATATAGAAAACCTTCCAACAGAAGCTACCATCATGGGTCTCATTAATGGCCTACAAGAAGGGCCTTTTAGTCAATCCATATCAAAGAAGTACCCCACATCCCTGAACGAGGTACATGAGCGAGCAAAAAAATATATCAACATAGAGGAAAACTCCCGATTAAGAGAGACCTCAAAAGCAGGGTTCACCCCTCGGGATAAAGACAAAGATTCCAGAAAAAGGAAGATCGACATGGAGAGAAAATAAAAAATACCACAATTATACCCCTCTTCGGGTGTCTCTCGTGGATGTCTATAGAGAGGTTTGAAACACAGAAAAAATACCACCAGCTCGACCACTCAAAGGCAAAAAAGGAGGAGGAAACCGGGCTGAATATTGTGAATACCATCGGATCTGCGGGCACTCCACCAATGAGTGTTTTGACTTAAAAAATGTCATAGAAAAGCTCGTACGAGAAGGAAAGCTAGATTGATACCTGGCCACCCATGAGGATGAACAAAGGAAAAGAAGAAGAGTAGAAGATGTCGGACCAACTACGTGATCATCCCGGACGCCAGAAAGACACGTCCACATGATACACGGCAGATTCGCCGGGGGAGGAATCTCCAAATCATCCCGCAAAAGACATCTCAAAGACGTATATCACGTCGCAGAAAGGAAGGAAGCACCCGACATCCCGGCAATCACTTTTACCAAGGAAGACGCATCCGGCATCGCGACAGGGCATGACGATCCCATGGCCATCACTATTATACTGGCAAACGCAAATCTTCATCACACACTGATAGACCATGGGAGCTCTGCCGATATCTTATTCAAAACCGCCTTTGACAAACTCGGCTTGGAAGAAAAAGAACTCAGAGCATATCCGGACAGCCTGTTCGTGTTAGGTGATACCCCGGTTCAACCGATGGGATACATCCCGCTCGACACAACTTTTGGAAAGGGAAATTAGTCAAGAACACTCAAAATAGATTACATCGTCGTTGATGTAAGCTCAGCCTATAATGCCCTAATAGGTCAGGCAACGTTAAATCAACTCGGCGCAATAGTCTCGACTCCTGATGAGCGGATAATTTATACGCTTTTTGGCATTGTTTGTAAGTTGTTTTTAATAGGATATAATCACTTTTAGGGATGTTTTCATTAGTTTTTATGCTAAATTCACATTTCTGGACTTTACTATGATTTTGTGTGTTTTTTTGTAATTTTAGGTAATTTCTGGCTGAAATTGAGGGATCTGAGCAAAACTCTAATAAAAGGCTAACAAAGGACTGCTGATGTTGTTGGATTCTGACCTCCCTGTACTTGAAATGGATTTTCTGGAGCTACAGAACTCCAAATGGTGCGTTCTCAACAGCTTTGGAAAGTAGACATCCAGAGCTTTCCAGCAATATATAATAGTCCATATTTTATTCGTGATTAGATGACGTAAACTGGCACTCAACGCCAGTTCCATGCTGCACTCTGGAGTCAAACGCCAGAAACACGTCACGAACCAGAGTTGAACACCAAAAACACGTTACAACTTGGCATTCAACTCCAAAAGAAGCCTCAGCTCGTGTAAAGTTCAAGCTCAGCCCAAGCACACACTAAGTGGGCCCCGAAAGTGGATTTCTGCATCAATTACTTATTTCTGTAAACCCTAGTAGTTAGTCTAGTATAAATAGGACCTTTTACTATTGTATTTTCATGCTGGATCCTGGATTGTATTTTTGATCCTGTGATCACGTTTGGGGGCTGGCCATTTGGCCATGCCTGTACCTTCATCACTTATGTATTTTCAACGGTGGAGTTCCTACACACCATAGATTAAGGGTGTGGAGCTCTACTGTACCTCAAGTTTCAATGCAATTACTACTATTTTCTATTCAATTCCGCTTGTTCTTATTCTAAGATATTCAATGCACTTCAACATGATGAATGTGATGATCCATGACACTTATCATCATTCTCACCTATCAATGCATGACTGACAACCACTTCCGCTCTACCTTAGACCGGGCGCATATCTCTTGGATTCCTTAATCAGAATCTTCGTGCTATAAGCTAGATTGATGGCAGCATTCATGAGAATCCGAAAAGTCTAAACTTTGTCTGTGGTATTCCGAGTAGGATTCAGGGATTGAATGACGGTGACGAGCTTCAAACTCGTGATTGTTGGGCGTGATGACAAACGCAAAAGAATCAAGGGATTCTATTCCAACATGATCGAGAACCGACAGATGATTAGCCGTGCCGTCACAGAGCATTTGGACCTTTTTCACTGAGAGGATGGGATGTAGCCATTGACAACGGTGATGCCCTACACACAGCTTGCCATGGAAAGGAATAAGAAGGATTGAAGGAAGATAATAGAAAAGCAGAGATCCAACAGGGACAAGCACTTCCACACACTTATCTGAAATTCCCACCATTGAATTACATGAGTAACTCTATCTTTATTTTCTATTTTATTTATTATTCAAAAACTCCATAACATTTACTATCTGCCTAACTGAGATTTACAAGATAACCAGAGCTTGCTTCATACCAACAATCTCCGTGGGATCGATTCTTACTCACGTAAGGTATTACTTGGATGACCCAGTACACTTGCTGGTTAGTTGTGCGGAATTGTGACTAAGTGTGATTCACGTTTGGGAGCGCTACCAAGTTTTTGGCGCTATTGTTGATGATCACAATTTCATGCACCAAGTTTTTGGCACCGTTGCCGGGGATTGTTCGAGCACAACAACAATGAAGCAAAAACTAAGAGAAGTTAAAGCACAACTCTCTGTAGAGGACCTAACAGAAATCTTCAAAGAAGAAGACATGGCAGCCGAAAACAACAACAATGCCAACAATGCAAGGAAGGTGCTGGGTGACTTTACTGCACCTACTCCCGACTTCTATGGGAGAAGCATCTCTATCCCTGCCATTGGAGCAAACAACTTTGAGCTTAAGCCTCAATTAGTTTCTCTAATGCAACAGAATTGCAAGTTCCATGGACTTCCATTGGAAGATCCTCATCAGTTTTTAGCTGAATTCTTGCAAATCTGTGACACTGTTAAGACCAATGGGGTTGACCCTGAGGTCTACAGACTTATGCTATTCTCTTTTGCTGTAAGAGACAGAGCTAGAATATGGTTGGACTCACAACCTAAAGAAAGCCTAAACTCTTGGGAAAAGCTAGTCAATGCCTTCTTGGCAAAGTTCTTTCCACCTCAAAAATTGAGTAAGCTTAGAGTGGAAGTCCAAACCTTCAGATAGAAGGAAGGTGAATCCCTCTATGAAGCTTGGGAAAGATACAAACAATTGATCAGAAAGTGTCCTTCTGACATGCTTTCTGAGTGGAGCATCATAGGTATCTTCTATGATGGTCTGTCTGAACTGTCCAAGATGTCATTGGATAGCTCTGCTGGAGGATCTCTTCATCTGAAGAAGACGCCTGCAGAAGCTCAAGAACTCATTGAAATGGTTGCAAATAACCAATTCATGTACACTTCTGAAAGGAATCCTATGAACAATGGGACGAATCAGAAGAAAGGAGTTCTTAAGATTGATACTCTGAATGCCATATTGACTCAGCACAAAAATATTGACTCAGCAAGTCAATATGATTTCTCAAAGTCTGTCTAGAATGCAAGCTACACCAGGCAATACTAAGGATGCTTCATCTAAAGAAGAAGCTTATGATCCTGAGAACCCTTCAATGGAAGAGGTGAATTACATGGGAGAACCCTATGGAAACACCTATAATCCTTCATGGAAAAATCATCCAAATCTCTCATGGAAGGATCAACAGAGACCTCAACAAGGTTTAAACAACAATAATGGTGGAAGAAACAGGTTTAGCAATGGCAAGCCTTTTCCATCATCTTCTCAGCAACAGACAGAGGATTCTAAGCAGAGCTACTCTGACTTAGCAACCATGGTCTCTGATCTAATTAGAACCACTCAAAGTTTCATGACTGAAACAAGATCCTCCATTAGAAACTTGGAGGCACAAGTGGGTCGGCTGAGTAAGAAAGTTACTGAACTCCCTACTAGTACTCTTCCAAGCAATACAGAAGAGAATCCAAAAGGAGATTGCAAGGTCATCAACATGGCCGAACTTGGAAAGGAGAAAGAGGCAGTGAGCGCCACTGAGGAAGGCCTCAATGGATATCCACTAGCCTCCAATGAGTTCCCTAATGAGGAACCATGGGAATCTAAGGCTCACACTGAGACCATAGAGATTCCATTTGATTTACTTCTGCCATTCATGAGCTCTGATGAATACTCTTCCTCTGAAGAGGATGAAGATGTCACTGAAGAGCAAGTTGCTAAGTACCTTGGAGCAATCATGAAGCTAAATGACAAGTTATTTGGTAATGAGACTTGGGAGGATGAACCCCTTTGCTCACCAAAGAATTGGCTGACTTGTCTAGGCAGAAACTACCTTAAAAGAGACAGGACCCTGAGAAATTCTCAATACCTTGTACAATAGGCACCATGACCTTCAAGAAGGCTCTGTGTGACCTAGGGTCAAGCATAAACCTCATGCCTCTCTCTGTAATGGAGAAGCTAAGGATCTTTGAGGTACAAGCTACAAGAATCTCACTAGAGATGGCAGACAATTCAAGAAAACAAGCTTATGGACTTGTAGACGATGTTCTGGTAAAGATTGAAGACCATTACATCCCTACTGATTTCATAGTCCTAGAGACTGGGAAGTGCATGGATGAATCCATCATCCTTGGCAGACCCTTCCTAGCCACAGCAAAGGCTGTGATTGATGTTGACAGAGGAGAATTGACCATTCAAGTGAATGAAGAATCCTTTGTGTTTAACGCTCAAGGATATCCCTCTGTAACCATGGAGAGGAAGAATGAAGAGCTTATCTCAAAACATAGTCAAACAGAGCCCCCACAGTCAAACTCTAAGTTTGGTATTGGAAGGCCACAACCAAATTTTAAGTTTGGTGTTGAACCCCCACATTCAAACTCTAAGTTTGGTGTTGGGAGGTTCCAACATTGCTCTAAGTATCTGTGAGGCTCCATGAGGGCCCACTGTCAAGCTAATGACATTAAAGAAGCGCTTGTTGGGAGGCAACCCAATGTCATATTTATCTATTTTCCTTTGTTATTTTATGTTTTTTATAGGTTGATGATCATGGGAAGTTATAAAATCAATTGAAAAAAGCAAAAACAGAATGAAAAATAGAAAGAAAAATAGCACACCCTGGAGGAAAACTTGCTGGCGTTTAAACACCAGTAATGGCAGCAAATGGGCGTTTAACGCCCAGTCTGGCACCATTCTGGGCATCTAACGCCAGAAAGGGGCACCAGACTGGCGTTAAACGCCAGGAAAGGGCAAGAAGCTGACGTTAAACGCCAGAAATGGGCACCAGCCCGGCGTTTAACGCCAGAATTGGCATAAGGGAGCATTTTTGCTCGCCACTTGGTGCAGGGATGAATTTTCCTCGACACCTCAGGATCTGTGGACCCCACAAGATCCCCACCTACACCACCACTCTCTCTCTTCTTCACCCATTCACCAATCACCTCAACACATCTTCCCCAAAAACACCTCACCTATCAAATCTCACTATTCTCATCACTACTCACATCCATCCTTCATAAAACCCCACCTACCTCACCATTCAAATTCAAGCCACTTTCCCTCCCAAACCCACCCATAATGGCCGAACCATACACCCTCTCTCCACTCCTATATAAACCCATCTTCACTCCTTCATTTTCACACAACCTAAACACTACTTCTCCCCCTTGGCCGAACCACAAAGCCACCTCCATCTCCTCTATTTCTTCTTCTTCTACTCTCTTCTTTCTTCTTTTGCTCGAGGACAAGCAAACCTTTTAAGTTTGGTGTGGTAAAACCATTGCTTTTTGTTTTTCCATAACCATTTATGGCATCTAAGGCCGGAGAAACCTCTAGAAAGAGGAAAGGGAAGGCAAAAGCTTCCACCTCCGAGTCATGGGAGATGGAGAGATTCATCTCAAGAGTGCATCAAGACCACTTCTATGAAGTTGTGGCCATGAAGAAGGTAATCCCCGAGCTCCCTTTCAAACTCAAAAAGAGTGAATATCCAAAAATCCGTCATGAGATCCGAAGAAGAGGTTAGGAAGTTCTTACCAACCCCATTCAGCAAGTCAGAATCTTAATGGTTCAAGAGTTCTATGCCAATGCATGGATCACCAAGAACCATGATCAAAGTGTGAACCCGGACCCAAAGAATTGGCTTATAATGGTTCGGGGGAAATGCTTAGATTTTAGTCCGAAAAATGTAAGGTTGGCATTCACATTGCCCATGATGCAAGGAGATGAACACCCTTACACTAGAAGGGTCAACTTTGATCAAAGGTTGGACCAAGTCCTCATAGACATTTGTGAAGAGGGCGCTCAATGGAAGAGAGATTCAAGAGGGAGGCCAGTTCAACTGAGAAGGCCTGACCTCAAGCCCGTGGCTAGGGGATGGTTGGAGTTTATCCAACGCTCAATCATTCCCACTAGCAACCGGTCCGAAGTTACTATAGACCGGGCCATCATGATTGATAGCATTATGATTGGAGAGGAAATAGAAGTTCATGAGGTTATATCCCAAGAACTTTATAAGGTGGCGGACAAGTCCTCTACCTTGGCAAGGTTAGCCTTCCCTCATCTCATTTGTCACCTCTGTTATTCAGTCGGAATTGACATAGAGGGAGACACCCTCATAGATGAGGACAAGCCCATCACTAAGAAAAGGATGGAGCAAACAAGAAATCCCACTCATCATGAAATCCCTGAGATGCCTCAAGGGATGCACTTTCCTCCACAAAACTATTGGGAGCAAATTAACACCTCCCTAGGAGAATTGAGTTCCAACATGGGACAACTAAGGGTGGAGCACCAAGAACATTCCATTCTCCTCCATGAAATTAGAGAAGATCAAAGAGTCATGAGAGAGGAGCAACAAAGGCAAGGAAGAGACATTGAGGAGTTCAAGCATTCCATAAGATCTTTAAAAGGAAGAACAAGCCGCCATCACTAAGGTGGACCGTTCTTTAATCTCCTTGTTCTTTATTTTCCTGTTTTTCGAATTTTTATGCTTATGTTCATCATCTATGTTTGTGTCTTATGATCATTAGTGTCTTAGTGTCTATGCCTTAAAGTTATGAATGTCCTATGAATCCATCACCTTTCTTAAATGAAAAATGTTCTTAATTGAAAAGGAGAAGAATTGCATGAATTTTGAATTTTATAGCAGATTAATGTGGTGGCAATACTTTGACTTCTGGATGTATGCTTGAACAGTGCATATGTCTTTTGAATTTGTTGTTCATGAATGTGGGCTCTTGAAAGAATGATGAAAAAGGAGACATGTTACTGAGGATCTGAAAAATCATAAAAATGATTCTTGAAGCAAGAAAAAGCAGTGGATACAAAAAAAATGAAAAAAAGAAAAAGAAATAATAAAGTTGTCCAAGGCAAAAAGAGTGTGCTTAAGAACCCTGGGCACCTCTAATTGGGTACTCTAGCAAAGCTGAGTCACAATCTGAAAAGGTTCACCCAGTTATGTGTCTGTGGCATGTATGTATCCGGTGGTAATATTGGAAGACAGAGTGCTTTGGGCCACAGCCAAGACTCATAAAGTAGCTATGTTCAATAATCATCATACTTAACAAGGAGAATCAATAACACTATCTGGAGTCTGAGTTCCTATAGAAGCCCATCATTCTGAATTTCAAAGGATAAAATGAGATGCCAAAACTGTTCAGAGGCAAAAAGCTAAAAGCCCCGCTCATCTAATTAATACTGATCTTCATAGATGTTTTTGGAATTCATTGCATATTCTCTTCCTTTTATCTTATTTGATCTTTAGTTGCTTGGGGACAAGCAACAATTTAAGTTTGGTGTTGTGATGAGCGGATAATTTATACGCTTTTTGGCATTGTTTTTAGTATGTTTTAGTTAGTTTCTATTATATTTTTATTAGTTTTTAGTTAAAATTCACTTTTCTGGACTTTACTATGAGTTTGTGTGTTTTTCTATGATTTCAGGTTTTCTGGCTAAAATTGAGGGACCTGAGCAAAAATCTGATTCAGAGGCTGAAAAGGACTGCAGATGCTGTTGGATTCTGACCTTCCTGCACTCGAAGTAGATTTTCTGGAGCTATAAAAGCCCAATTGGCGCGCTATCAACTGCGTTGAAAAGTAGACATCCTGGGCTTTCCAGCAATGTATAATAGTTCATACTTTTTCAGAGATTTGATGGCCCAAACAGGCATTCCAAGTCAGCAAAACGCCGGAACTGGCACAAGAATGGGAGTTAAACGCCCAAACTGGCACAAAAGCTGGCGTTTAACTCCAAGAAGAGTCTATACACGAAAATGCTTCAATGCTCAGCCCAAGCACACACCAAGTGGGCCCGGAAGTGGATTTTTATGTCATTTACTCATCTTTGTAAACCCTAAGCTACTAGTTCTCTACAAATAGGACCTTTTGCTATTGTATTAGACATCTTGGTAGCTACCTTTGAGTAGTCTTATGCTATCTTAGATCATGGGGCTGGCCATTCGGCCATGCCTAGACCTTGTTCTTATGTATTTTCAACGGTGGAGTTTCTACACACCATAGATTAAGGTGTGGAGCTCTGCTGTACCTCGAGTATTAATGCAATTACTATTGTTCTTCTATTCAATTCAGCTTATTCTTGTTCTAAGATATCACTTGTTCCTCAACTTTATGAATGTGATGATCTGTGACACTCGTCATCATTCTCACCTATGAACGTGTGCCTGACAACCACCTCCGTTCTACCTTAGATTGAGTGGATATCTCTTGGATCCCTTAATCGGAATCTTCGTGGTATAAGCTAGAATTGATGGCGGCATTCAAGAGATTCCAGAAGGTCTAAACCTTGTCTGTGGTATTCTGAGTAGGATTCAAGGATTGAATGACTGTGACGAGCTTCAAACTCGCGATTGTGGGGCGTTAGTGACAGACGCAAAAGAATCACTGGATTCTATTCCGACATGATCGAGAACCGACAGCTGAATAGCCGTGCTGTGACAGAATGCGTTGAACATTTTCACTGAGAGGACGTGACTGTAGCCATTGACAACGGTGATGCCCAACATACAGCTTGCCATGGAAAGGAGTAAGAAGGATTGGATGAAGACAGTAGGAAAGCAGAGAGACGGAAGGGACAAAGCATCTCCATACGCTTATCTGAAATTCTCACCAATGAATTGCATAAGTATCTCTATCTTTATTTTATGCTTCATTCAGAAATCATCCATAACCATTTGAATCTGCCTGGCTGAGATTTACAAGATGACCATAGCTTGCTTCATACCAACAATCTCTGTGGGATCGACCCTTACTCGCGTAAGGTTTATTACTTGGACGACCCAGTGGACTTGCTGGTTAGTTGTGCGAAGTTGTGATAAAGAGTTGAGATTGCAATTGAGCGTACCATGTTGATGGCGCCATTGATGATCACAATTTCGTGCACCATTGCTCAGATTAGGTAATTTTCTTTTTATTTTTCTTTTCAAAAAGTTTTCAAAAATATTTTTCAAAATTTTTTCTTTGTTTTCGAAAAATTATTCAAAATTTTTAAGAATGAATTCTAGTGTTTCATAAAGTATGTTGAAGCTTTGCTGGCTGTAAAGCCATGTCTAACTCAATTGTATTGAGGCTTCAAAGCCATCAGCATAGAGGCAAGTTAATTGGAATATCAGTTGTTACATGCCTGATTTATATCTTCTAAAGCTGGCTGGCTATTAAGCCATGCCCAACCCTTGGATTGGAGCTTTAGGCAAATATTGAAAGATTCCTGGCTGGCTATTAAGCCATGCCTAATTTTTTTTGGATTTTCTTTTAATTTTTAATTCTTATTAAAAATTTTGGATTTCTTATTTTCTTTTTTTCTATATGTTTTTCGAAAAAATTAAAAGAAAATCCAAAAAAATCATAAAATCATAAAAAACCAAAAATATTTTGTGTTTCTTGTTTGAATCTTGAGTCAATTTTTAAGTTTGGTGTCAATTGTATGCTTTAAAAATATTTCTTGCATTTTTTGAAAATTCATGCATTCATAGTGTTCTTCATGATTTTTAAATTGTTCTTGGTAAGTCTTCTTGTTTGATCTTGATGTTTTCTTGTTTTGTGTCTTTTATTGTTTTTCATGTGCATTTTTGTATTCATATTGTCTAAGCATTAAAGATTTCAAAGTTTGGTGTCTTGCATGTTTCCTTTGCATCAAAAATTTTTCAAAAATATGTTCTTGATGTTCATCATGATCTTCAAAGTGTTCTTGGTGTTCATCTTGACATTCATATTGTTCTTGCATGCATCTTATGTTTTGATCCAAAATTTTTATGTTTTGGGTCATTTTTATGTTTTTCTATCTCATCATTAAAAATTCAAAAATCAAAAAAATATCTTTTCCTTTTCTATCTCAACATTTCGAAAATTTGGGTTGACTTAGTCAAAAATTTTTAAAATTAGTTGTTTCTTGTAAGTCAAGTCAAATTTTCAAATTCTAAAAATCTTATCTTATTAAAATTTTTTCAAAAATCAAATCTTTTTCATTTTTTATTTAATTTTCGAAAATTTAAAAATATTTTTCAAAAATCTTTTTCTTAATTTTTAATTTATTTTCAAAAATTATGCTAACAATTAATGTGATTGATTCAAAAATTTGAAAGTTTGTTACTTTCTTGTTAAGAAAGTTTCAATCTTTAAATTCTATAATCATATCTTTTAGTTTCTTGTTAGTCAAGTAATTAATTTTAATTTTAAAAATTAAATCTATCTTATCTTATCTTTTATATCATATCTTTTTCAAAAATTTGATTTTAAAATATCTTTTCTAAACTTCTTATCTTCTTATCTTTTCAAATTTGATTTTCAAATCTTTTTCAACTAACTATTTGACTTTTTGTTTGTTTCTTATCTTTTCCAAAATCAGCTAACAACTTTTCTCTCTCTCTAATTTTCGAAAATACCTCCCTCTTTTTCAAAAATTCTTTTTTTAATTAATTAATTATTTTAAATTTTAATTTTAATTTTATTTCTTATCTTTATTTTTTAAAATCATTTAACCCCTTTTCAAAATTTAATTTCGAAAATTTCTGTCTCTCATCTTATTCTATTTATCTATTCATTCACTAACACTTCTCTTCATCTCAAATCACTGCCCCTATCCTCACCTTTGTGCTTGGATTCTCCTTTCTTTATCCCCTTTCTTCTTCTACTAAAAATAAGGAACCTCTTTACTGTGACATAGAGGATTTCTCTTCTTTTTCTGTTCTCTTCTCTTTCATACGAGCAGGAACAAGGAAAAAGGCATTCTTGTTGAAGCTGATTCAGAACCTGAAAGGACTCTGAAGAGGAAACTAAGAGAAGCTAAATTACAACAATCCAAAGACAACCTTGCTAAAATTTTCGAATAAGAAAAGGAGATGGCAGCCGAACCCAACAACAATAATGCAAGAAGGATGCTTGGTGATTATACTACACCTACTTCCAAGTTTGATGGAAGAAGCATCTCAATTCCTGCCATTGGAGCAAACAATTTTGAGCTGAAACCTCAACTAGTTGCTCTAATGCAACAGAACTGCAAGTTTCATGGACTTCCATCAGAAGATCCCTACCAGTTTTT
Source organism: Arachis hypogaea (assembly GCF_003086295.3). NCBI lineage: Eukaryota > Viridiplantae > Streptophyta > Magnoliopsida > Fabales > Fabaceae > Arachis > Arachis hypogaea. Next base: position 50,541,934 of record NC_092044.1, on the reverse strand, counting down.
AACTGAGTTCTTGCAGATCTGTGGGACTGCTAAGACTAATAGAGTAGATCTTGAAGTCTACAGGCTCATGCTTTTCCCTTTTGTTGTAAGAGACAGAGCTAGAGCATGGTTGGACTCTCAACCTAAAGATAGCCTGGACTCCTGGGATAAGCTGGTCACGGCCTTCTTGGCTAAGTTCTTTCCTCCATAAAAGCTGAGCAAGCTTAGAGTGGATGTTCAGACCTTCAAACAAAAAGATGGTGAATCCCTCTATGAAGCTTGGGAAAGATACAAACAGATGACCAAAAGGTGTCCTTATGACATGCTTTCAGAATGGACAATTCTGGATATATTCTATTATGGTCTGTCTGAGTTCTCTAAGATGTCACTGGACCATTCTGCAGGTGGATCCATTCACCTAAAGAAAACGCCTGCAGAAGCTCAAGAACTTATTGACATGGTTGCAAATAACCAGTTCATGTACACTTCTTAGAGGAATTCCGTGAATAATAGGATGCCTCAAAGGAAGGGAGTTCTTGAAATTGATGCTCTGAATGCCATATTGGCTCAGAACAAAGTGTTGACTCAGCAAGTAAACATGATTTCTCAAAGTCTAAATGGATGGCAAAATGCATCCAATAATACTAAAGAGGCATCTTCTGAAGAAGAAGCTTATGATCCTGATAACCCTGCAATAGCAGAGGTAAATTACTTAGGTGAACCTTATGGAAACACCTATAATTCATCATGGAGAAATCATCCAAATTTCTCATGGAAGGATCAACAAAAGCCTCAACAAGGCTTTAATAATGGTGGACGAACTAGGCTCAGCAATAGCAAGCCTTTTCCATCATCTTCTCAGCAACAGATAGAGAATTCTGAACAAAGCACTTCTAATTTAGCTAATGTAGTCTCTGATCTATCTAAAGCCACTTTAAGTTTCATGAGTGAAACAAGATCCTCCATTAGAAATTTGGAGGCATAACTGGGCCAGCTGAGTAAGAAAGTTACTGAAACCCCTCCTAGTATCTCCCAAGCAATACAGAAAAGAATCCAAAGAGAGAGTGCAAGGCCATTGATATACTCAACATGGCCGAATGCAAGAAGAAGGGAGAGGATGCGAATCCCAATGAGGAAGATCTCATAGGATGTCTCTCAAGCAGGAAGGAGTTCCCTATTGAGGATCCAAAGGAATCTGAGGCTCATATAAAGACCATAGAGATTTCATTAAATCTCTTTCTGCCATTCATGAGCTCTAAAGATTATTCTTCCTCTGAAGAGGATGAAGATGTAACTGGAGAGCAAGTTGCTCAATATCTTGGAGCCATCATGAAGCTGAATGCCAAGTTATTTGGTAATGAGATTTGGGAAGGTGAACCTCCCTTGCTCATTAGTGAACTTGATACCTGGGTTCAGCATACTTTACCTCAAAAGAGACAAGATCCTGGTAAATTCGTAATACCTTGTACCATAGGCACCATGACCTTTGAGAAAGCTCTGTGTGACCTAGGGTCAGGCATAAATCTTATGCCACTCTCTGTAATGGAGAAGCTGGGGATCATTGAGGTATAGCCTGCCTTATTCTCATTACAATTGGCAGACAAGTCAGTAAGACAAGATTATGGATTAGTAGAGGACGTGTTAGTAAAGGTTAGCCTTTACATTCCTGCTGATTTCATAATCTTAGATACTAGGAAGGAGGAGGATAAATGCATCATCCTTGGAAGACCTTTCCTAGCCACAGCAGAAGCTGTGATAGATATTAACAAAGGAAAATTAGTCCTTCAATTGAATGGGGACTACCTTGTGTTTAAGGCACACGGCTATCCTTCTGTAACAAGGGAGAGTAAGCATGCTAGTTTGGTGTTGGGAGGCCACAACCAAGCTCTAAGTTTGGTTGGGACTATACAACATTGACCAAATCACCTGTGTGGCTCTATGAGAGCCCACTGTCAAGCTATTGACATTAAAAGAGTGTTTATTGGGAGGCAGCCCAATTTTTATTTATCTAATTTTATTTTTCTTTTTATTGTTCTTTTATGTTTTATTAAGTTCATGATCATGTGGAGTCACGAAAAAAATATTAAAATTAAAAACAGAATCAAAAATAGCAGAAGAAAAATCACACCCTGGAGGAAGGACTTACTGGCGTTTAAACGCCAGTAAGGAGCATCTGGCTGGCGTTCAGTGCCAGAACAGAGCATGGATCTGGCGTTGAACGCCAGAAACAAGCAACATCCTGGCGTTCAAATGCCAGGAATGCACCCTGAGGAGAGCTGGCGCTGAACGCCAGAAACAAGCATGGAACTGGCGTTCAACGCCAGAAACATGCTACACATGGGCGTTGAATGCCCAGAACATGCATCACTTCGGCGTTTAAACGCCAGAATTGCATGCAAAGGAATTTGACATGCCTAATTGGTGCAGGGATGTAAATCCTTGACACCTCAGGATCTGTGGACCCCATAGGATCCCCACCAACCATATTCTCCCCTCTTCTCAACATTCATCCTCTCTTTTCAATAAACACTCTTCCCCAAAACCCTTCACCAATCACCTCAATCTCTCTTCCCAATCACCCCCTTCACCACTCACATCCATCCACTCTTCCCCATAAACCCCACCTACCTTCAAAATTCAAATTTCTTTCCCACCCAAACCCACCCTAAATGGCCGAACCTACTCCCTCTCCCCTCACTATATAAACCCCTCCATTCTCCTTAATTTTCACATAATACAACCCCCTCTTCTACACCTTGGCCGAATACACCTCCCCCACTCTCATCCATATTTTTTCTTCTTCTTCTTCTTTTCTTTCTTCTCTTGCTCGAGGACGAGCAATATTTTAAGTTTGGTATGGTAAAATCATAAGCTTTTTGTTTTTCCATTACCATTGATGGCACCTAAGGCTGGAGAAACCTCTAGAAAAGGGAAAGGGAAGACAAAAGCTTCCACCTCCGAGTCATGGGAGATGGAAAGATTCATCTCCAAAGCCCATCAAGACCACTTCTATGATGTTATGGACAAGAAGAAGGTGATCCCCGAGGTCCCTTTCAAACTCAAGAAAAATGAGTATCCGGAAATCCGACATGAGATCCAAAGAAGAGGTTGGGAAGTTCTAACCAATCCCATTCAACAAGTCGGAAGCCTAATGGTCCAAGAGTTCTATGCCAATGCATGGATCACTAGGAACCATGATCAAAGTAAGAACCCAAACCCAAAGAATTTCTTACAATGGTTCGGGGGAAATACTTTAAATTTAGTCCGAAAAAATGTAAGGTTGGCGTTCAATTTGCCCATGATGCAAGGAGATGCACGCCCCTACACTAGAAGGGTCAACTTTAATCAAAGGTTGGACCAAGTCCTTATGGACATATATGTAGAAGGAGCTCAATGGAAAAGAGACTCCAAAGGCAAGCCGGTTCAACTAAGAAGACTGGACCTCAAGCCTGTGGCTAGAGGATGGTTGGAGTTCATCCAACACTCCATCATCCCCACTAGCAACCGATCTGAAGTTACCGTGGATCGGGCCATCATGATCCATAGCATCATGATTGGAGAGGAAGTACAAATTCATGAAGTTATTTCCCTTGAATTCTACAAAATAGCCAATAAGCCCTCTACTTTGGCAAGGCTAGCATTTCCTCATCTTATTTGCCATCTATGTTACTCAGCTGGAGTTATCATAGAAGGAGACATCCTCATTGAGGAAGATAAGCCCATCACTAAGAAAAGGATGGAGCAAACAAGAGAGCCCACTCATGGAACCTAAGAGACGCATGAGGAAGCTAATCACCAAGAAATCCCGGAGATGCCTCAAGGGATGCAATTTTCTCCCAACAACTATTGGGAATAACTCAACACTTCTCTTTAAGATTTGAGTTACAACATGGATCAATTAAGGGTGGAACATCAAGAGAACTCCATCATTCTCCATGAAATTAGAGAAGATCAAAGAGCAATGAGGCAGGAGCAACAAAGGCAAGGAAGAGACATAGAATAACTCAAGGACATCATTGGTTCTTCAAGAAGAAAGCGCCACCATCACTAAGGTGGATTCATTCCTTGTTCTTATTTTTCTGTTTTTCGGTTTTTATGCTTATTATGTCATCTATATTTGTGTCTCTGTTACATGATCATTAGTATTTAGTAACTATGTCTTAAGGCTATAAATAATTCCATGAATCCTTCACCTCTCTTAAATGAAAAATGTTTCTAATTCAAAAGAACAAGAAGTACATGAATTTCGAAATTATCCTTGAATTTAGTTTAATTATATTGATGTGGTGACAAAACTTTTTGTCTTCAGAATGAATGCTTAAAAAGTTCATAATTTTGATCTTGTTGTTTATGAATGTTAAAATTGTTCGCTCTTGAAAGATTGATGAACAAAGAGAAATGCTATTGATAATCTGAAAAATCATGAAATTGATTCTTGAAGCAAGAAAAAGCAGTGAAAAAGCAAAAGCTTACGAAAAAAAATTTTGGCGAAAAAAATAGAAAGAAAAAGAAAAAGCAAGCAGAAAAAGCCAATAGCCCTTAAAACCAAAAGGCAAGGGTAAAAAGGATCCAAGGCTTTGAACATAAATGGATAGGAGGGCCCAAAGAAATAAAATCCAGGCCTAAGCGGCTAAATCAAGCTGTCCCTAACCATGTGCTTGTGGCATGCAGGTCCAAGTGAAAAGCTTGAGACTGAGTGGTTAAAGTCGTGATCCAAAGCAAAAAGAGTGTGCTTAAGAGCTCTAGAAACCTCTAACTGGGGATTCTAGCAAAGCTGAGTCACAATCTGAAAAGGTTCACCCAGTTATGTGTCTATGGCATTTATGTATCCGGTGGTAATACTGGATAACAAAGTGCTTAGAGCCACGGCCAAGACTCATAAAAGTAGCTGTGTTCAAGAATCAACATACTTAACTAGGAGAATCAATAACACTATCTGAAATTCTAAGTTCCTATAGATGCCAATCATTCTAAACTTCAAAGGAAAAAGTGAGATGCCAAAACTGTTCAGAGGCAAAAAGCTACAAGTCCCGCTCATCTAATTAGGACTAATATTCATTTATATTCTAAAATTTATAGTATATTCTCTTCTTTTTATCCTAATTGATTTTCACTTGCTTGGGGACAAGCAACAATTTATGTTTGGTGTTGTGATGAGCGGATAATTTATACGCTTTTCGGCATTGTTTTTAAGTAGTTTTTAATAGGATATAATCACTTTTAGGGATGTATTCATTAGTTTTTATGCTAAATTCACATTTCTAGACTTTACTATGAGTTTTTGTGTTTTCCTGTGATTTCAGGTAATTTTTGGCTGAAATTGAGGGATCTGAGCAAAACTTTGATAAAAGGCTGACAAAGGACTGCTGATGTTGTTGGATTCTGACCTCCTTGCACTCGAAATGGAATTTCTGGATCTACAGAACTCCAAATGGCGCGCTCTCAATGGCGTTGGAAAGTAGGCATCCAGAGCTTTCCAGCAATATATAATAGTCCATACTTTATTCGTGATTAGACGACGTAAACTGGCGGTCAACGCCAGTTCCATGCTACACTCTGGAGTCAAACGCCAGAAACACGTCACGAACCAGAGTTGAACGCCAAAAACACGTTACAACTTGGCGTTCAACTCCAAAAGAAGCCTTAGCTCGTGTAAAGTTCAAGCTCAGCCCAAGCACACACCAAGTGGGCCCCGGAAGTGGATTTCTGCATCAATTACTTATTTCTGTAAACCCTAGTAGCTAGTCTAGTATAAATAGGACCTTTTACTATTGTATTTTCATGTTGGATCCTGGATTGTATTTTTGATCCTGTGATCACGTTTGGGGGCTGGCCATTCGGCCATTGCTGGACCTTCATCACTTATGTATTTTCAATGATGGAGTTTCTACACACCATAGATTAAGGGTGTGGAGCTCTGCTATACCTCAAGTTTCAATGCAATTACTACTATTTTCTATTCAATTCCGCTTGTTCTTATTCTAAGATATTCGTTGCACTTCAACATGATGAATGTGATGATCCGTGACACTCATCATCATTCTCACCTATAAACGCGTGACTAACAACCACTTCTGTTCTACCTTAGACCGGGCGCATATCTCTTGGATTCCTTAATCAGAATCTTTGTGGTATATGCTAGATTGATAGCGGCATTCATGAGAATCCGGAAAGTCTAAACCTTGTTTGTGGTATTCCGAGTAGGATTCAGGGATTGAATGACTGTGACGAGCTTCAAACTCATGATTATTGGGTGTGATGACAAACGCAAAAGAATCAAGGGATTCTATTCCAACATGATCGAGAACCGACAGATGATTAGCCGTGCCGTGACAGAGCATTTGGACCTTTTTCACTGAGAGGATGGGATTAGCCATTGACAACGGTGATGCCCTACATATAGCTTGCCATGGAAAGGAATAAGAAGGATTGAAGGAAGACAGTAGGAAAGCAGAGATCCAACAGGGACAAGCACCTCCACACACTTATCTGAAATTCCCACTATTGAATTACATGAGTAACTCTATCTTTATTTTTTGTTTTATTTATTATTCGAAAACTCCATAACATTTACTATCCGCCTAACTGAGATTTACAAGATGACCATAGCTTGCTTTATACCAACAATCTCCGTGGGATCGACCCTTACTCACATAAGGTATTACTTGGACGACCCTGTGCACTTGCTGGTTAGTTGTGCGGAGTTGTGACTAAGTGTGATTCACGTTTGAGAGCGCTACCAAGTTTTTGGCGCCATTGTTGATGATCACAATTTCGTGCACCAACTCCACATCTATGCATGAAATTCCCAACCGCAGAAGGAATAGCCACAGTAAAGGCAGATCAGAAGATGGCGTGCCACGGTTACAACGAAAGTCTAAACCTCAGAGGTAGGGGAGAAGAATTCAACACAATCGAGCTCGGTGGAGTTCGGAGGCGGGTGGAGCTCCGCCTACAACCTGAAGGAGAAATAGAGAAAATCCAGATCGGGAACACCCTGGACCAAACAACCAACATCGGCACACTCCTAAAAGGGGACATAAAAGAATCACTCATATTGTTCCTACGCGACAACGCCGACCTCTTTGCGTGGAAAGCCACAGACATGCCAGGCATAGATCCCAAACTAATGTGCCATAAGCTAGCAGTCTACCCAGGATCTTAGCCAGTACAACAAAGGCGCAGAAAGCTAGAATAAGAATGCTCTCAAGCAGTGGAAGAACAGGTACGAGCTCTACTGGAGGCAGGTTTCATAAGAGAAGTCAAATACCCGCTATGGCTTGCTAATGTCGTTTTGGTAAAAAAGTCAAATGGGAAGTGGAGAATGTGCACCGACTATACCGATCTCAACAAAGCTTGCCCGAAAGATCCTTATCCACTCACAAACATTGACGCACTAGTAGATGCCTCCTCCGGATACAAATACCTCTCCTTTATGGATGTATACTCGGGATATAACCAAATCCCAATGTACCCACCCGACCAAGAAAAAACCTCTTTCTTAACCCCAAAGGCAAATTACTGCTGCATTGTTATGCCCTTTCGTCTAAAAAATGCGGGAGCCACTTTTCAAAGATTTATGAACAAAGTTTTTTCGGATCACATCAGAAAGATCATGGAGGTCTACGTAGACGACATGCTAGTGAAGACGCAAAACGAAGAGATGTTATTATCCGACCTGACACAAGTATTCAACACCATAAGACGACACGGCATGCGACTCAATCCCACAAAATGTACATTCGCAGTAGAAGCTGGTAAATTCTTGGGTTTTATGATCACACAGAGAGGAATTGAGGCAAACCTGGACAAGTGCAGGGCCGTACTCGACATGAAAAGCCCGACTTGTATCAAAGAGGTACAACAACTCAACGGGCGGTTGGCAGCCTTGTCTAGATTCCTGGCGGGATCCGCAATAAGATCTCTCCCCTTCTACACCACTCTAAGGAAGGGAAAGGAGTTTAAATGGACAGTTGAATGCGAGCAAGCCTTCCAAGACTTCAAAAAATTTCTGGGACAACCACCTATATTAAGTCGGCCATGGGAAGGAGAACCACTCATTTTGTACCTCGCAGTAGGAAATCGGGCAATAGCCTCAGCACTAGTCCGAGAAGACAACAGTGGGCAACAACCCATATACTTCATCAACAAAGTGTTACAAGGGGCCGAGCAGAACTACCAGAAAATATAAAAGTTTGCTTACGCTCTCATAATAACATCTCGATGACTTCGCCCATATTTCCAGTCTCACACCATTAAAATTCGGACCAACCAGCCCATAAAAAGAATCCTACAGAAGACAGACTTGGTAGGCAGAATCTTGCAATAGGCAGTTGAGTTGTCTGAATTCGACCTTCAATACGAAGCTCGGACGGCCATCAAATCTCAATATCTGGCCGACTTTATTGCGAAATTCACGGACACACCAGAAATCCCCACAGAATGGAATCTATACGTGGACGGCTCCTCAAATAAAACAGGAAGTGGCGCAGGCGTAATAATTGAAAGCAACCAGGGGACCCAGTTCGAACTCTCCCTCAAATTTGGGTTCCCTGCCTCAAACAATCAAGCAGAATATGAGGCACTACTAGCTGGTTTGAAGCTGGCTAGGGAGGTTGGAGCTCAAAAACTTATCATCTTCAGCGACTCATAGGTAGTCACTTCACGAATAACAGGCAGCTACCAAGCCAAAGATCCCACTATGAAAAAATATTTGGACAAAACCAAGGAACAGCTCGGACAACTCAGAGAGGATGAGATTCGACACATACCCCGAGAACAGAATGCCCGGGCCGATGCACTCTCAAAACTAGCCAGCACCAAACCAGGAGGCAACAATAGAAGCCTTATCCAAGAAATTCTACAGAAGCCATCAATCTCAGAAGAGGAGGTCTTAGCCATAATAGATCGCGATCAGGGATGGATGACCCCATAATTAATTACCTCACCACAGAGGCCCTCCCTACAGATGAGAAAGAGGCAAAGAGGTTAAAATGGGAAGCACAATACTATACCATCATAAATAATACTTTATACAAAAGAGGGATTTCAACACCATTGCTAAAATGCGTGCCGACTCCCAACACTAAGGATATCTTGGAAGAAGTACATAGTGGCATTTGTGGCAATCACCTCGGAGCGCAAGCACTCGCTAAAAAAGTACTACGAGCAGGATTCTATTGGCCAACCCTTCAAAAAGAAGCCACAGAATTCGTAAAGACATGTTTGCCATGTCAAAAGCATGCCAACTTCCACACCGCTCCGCCAGAAGAACTCATCAGCGTAACCTCACCTTGGCCATTCGCAAAATGGGGACTCGATTTCCTCGTACCTTTTCCTCAAGGATCAGGACAAGTCAAATTCTTCATAGTAGGAATAGACTACTTCATAAAATGGATCGAGGCAGAACCCCTAGCCAATGCCGCAGCTCAAAGAAGTCGGAAATTTCTGTATAAAAACATCGTCACAAGGTTCGGAATTCCATACTCCATCACTACAGGCAATGGTACCCAGTTCACAGACGCATGCTTCATAAAACTAGTGGCCGACCTGAATATAAAACAACAATTCACCTCTGTCGAGCACCCTCAAGCCAATGGGCAAGCCGAAGCTGCTAACAAAGTTATATTAGTAGGGATAAAACGGAGATTATAAGATGCAAAGGGAGCCTGGGCTGAGGAGCTCCCACAAGTCCTATGGGGATATCGAACGACTCCACATTCCACGACAAAGAAGTCACCTTTCCAATTAGCTTACGGAATGGAGGTGATGATCCCAGTAGAGGTCGAAGAAGGATCACCCAGAGTAATCCATTATAGTGAAAAAGCCAATTCCCAACTCCAAAAAGAAGAGCTCGATTTACTTCCGGAAATCCGAGAAAGAGCTCGAATAAGGGAAGAAGCATTGAAATGACGAATGGCCTCCAGATACAACTGAAAAGTAATACAGCGGGCCTTTGTTGAAAACGACCTTATCCTAATCCAAAACGATATAGGAACAACTCGACCTGGAGAAGGAAAGCTAGCTGCAAACTGGAAAGGACCCTTCCGAGTCAAAGAAGTCTTGGGAAAGGGCTACTACTAACTTTCCGAACTCGACGGGTGAGAGCTTCCTAGATCATGGCACGCCTGCAACCTAAGAAGGTACTATAGCTAGGGATGATAAAAGATCTTGGACAAGGCGCACTCTTTTTTCTGAAAAAGGTTTTTTAACGAGGCACCCCGCCAAGACCTACAAATCACCCGACTTAGGAAATTAATTCCTCATGTATATTTGCATTTTCCTTTAATAAAATTTGTTCAGATTCTCTACAAACGCTCAAGTCGTATTATTCTAAAAACATTCATCGCCCGATTATAAAGCTACAGATCGACAAAAAGTGAAAAACAAATTCACTGCGCGATCACGATAAAAACGAGGGCTAAAAACCCAAATTCTACAAAATCGGCAAAGATGAAAATAGAATAATGCAAGAAGTTATAGAAAGTGATCCATAGAAAGGACCTGACGAGGACCTAATAAAATGGATTGCTATAAAATTGCTTAAAGACTGGCCGGCACAAAAAGTCAGACCAGCCACAACAACCCAAGTTATAAGTAAAGCCCTGGAAAGAGGTCTGGCCAACCCTATAAAAGAGGATTACTATCACTTCGAAGAGCCCGACATGAGGAAGTCGGACTCCTACAGAAAAGTTACAATAGATAATTCCTGAAAGAGACCTAAAACGAGGTCCAAAAAAGAGGATTATCAAGTAACTCGACAGGGCTTGACGTGACAAAGTCGGCTCGGAAAGAAAAAGTTACAAAAGATAATCCCTGAAAGATACCTAAAACGAGGTCCAAAAAAGAAGATTATCCAGTAACTCGACAGGGCCCAACGTGACAAAGTTGGCCCGAAAAGAAAAAGTTACAAAAGATAATCCCTGAAAGAGACCTAAAACGAGGTCCGAAAAAGAGGATTATCAAGTAACTCGACAGGACCCGACGTGACAAAGTCGGCCCGGAAAGAAAAGGTTACGAAAAATAATCCCTGAAAGAGACCTAAAACGTTGTCCAAAAAAAGGATTATGAAGTAACTCGACAGGGCCCGACGTGACAAAGTCGGCCCGGAAAGTAAAAGCTTCAAAGGTAATCCCCAAAAAGAAACCTGAACAAAGTCCAAGAAAGAGGATTACCAAGCAAACTCGACAGGATCCGACATGATGAAGTCAAGCCCAGGACACAGAAATTACAAATGAAATCAAACCAAATAATCAAGATGATTATGTTGGACAAAATCTTAGCCTACCAAGGTACCAAGATAAGTGAAAGCAGACATGATATAAAAGCTACTAAGTTATGATAATAAACTCCAGAGGCCATCAAAGACCAGCCCCGGAAGCTCGAGAACTACTTTGTTTTTTAAAATAAAGTTGCTAAACGAGCAACCAAAGGAAGTATCAAACAAGTCACCAAAACACCAGTTACAAAGATAAAGAGTTCAAAGCCCACAAAACGGGCTATACACAAACATGATAGAGAAATCATAGAGGATCCAAAGGCTTCCCAGTAGCAGCATCTTGGGAAAAAGAGGGCGAGTCTGGAGAGGCACAACATCCACTGTTCCGTCGCCTCGATTCAAGACCTGACAATCAGGATCTGGCTCAACCACGGTCGAGGGGGCTGAAGAAACTGGCATAGCAGAAGCTTTAAGAGAAGGCGCAGGAGGAGGTTCAATGTCATCATTGGGATCATCTGGGACAATCTTGCCATCCTTTACTACGTTATCAAGACTAACGAGAGTCAAATCGGCATCAGAAGCAACAATCCAGAACTGCTCCACCAGATTCTCATAAGCAGCAGTTACACTGCCTACAAGATGACCTTGGAGCTCGGTATAATCAGCTCTGGCAGACTCCAACTCCTCCCTAAGACCCATCAGCTCCTTATAAGTGGTAACATAGCTATCCTTATGTTTTAGTGCCATATCTTTGGCCAGTTGCGCAGTAGCCGCCAGACCAACAGACCGGGCCTTCTCCCCCTTCAGCTCCTTTTCTAGCTCGGACACCTTCACATCGAGCTCCTCCTTCAAACCCTTGATTCGATCAAACTCTAACTTCGCCTCCTCCATAAAAGCCTTGGTAGTATGAATAGGAAGATCTTGAGCAGTTCGGTATAGAGCCGCTCCCATATGTGCCAGCGTAATACCGCTCCGGGTAATATAATCCAAATGACGAAGAATGGATACATCGTCAGTAGGCATGACACCATAGGGAGCAATCTGTTGATCCACAAATCCAACTGCGTCAAAGTCAGGAGCACCAAGATTAAGTGGCTCGACAGTCTGAGGTCTTTTTGGAGGAGGAGCGATTGAAGGAGCAGAGGTACCAACTGAAGTTTGAGGTAGATCAACCAAACGAACCCGAGGGGTTGGGATCATCCTCCTCGGCCCAGGAGAGCTCGGGACAGACAGCTTTGACAAAGCCTGGGAGGACCCTTCCCCGACCACCTTGGCTGGGACGCTCTGAGCCGCGGTAGCTTTCCTCGCCTTCTTAAAGGCCTTCAGTGAGTCATTATTCTTTGATATCTCTGAAAAAACAAAGAAAAATACAAACGATGTATGAATACCCAGAAAAGAAAGCAAGAAAACAAAGACAGGAGAGCGCAGTCTGTAAAATACCCAGCACAGCACGAATCAAGGATGGAACCCCCAGAAATTTCTTGGTCTCAAGATGAGGAGGTTCCCCCCAAATATCCTCCAAAGCAGCAACAAAGGCCTGCTCGACCTCATCTAGCATCTCCCAGGTATACCTAGACACAACTACATTTCTCTGCCACTCTAAAGGAAAACGAGGCTCGTCATTCTCATCCAGGAAGAAAGGGCGAGCTCCTTCAACAGCTCGGATCTTGAAAAAGTAATTCTTAAAATCGCGGAAAGACTCATCATACATGGAGAAGACTTTATGCCCCTGGGCCGACCTAAAAGAAATCCAAGAAGCTTTCCTTTTGGTAGTCCCAGGTTTGGTCAACACAAACAAATACAGAAAAAGAGTCAAAGAGGGCTTAATGCCGAATTCATGACAAACCATCTGAAAAATCTTAATAAAACCCTAAGAATTTGGGTGAAGCTGAGATGGGGCCACGTTACAAGACCACAATAACTCGGTCTCAAAGGAAGAAAAAGGAAGAGTAATATCAATCTGGCTAAAAAAGAAATCGTATGCATAGAAGAAAGGACGCTCCCCCTGGGTCAAAGTAAGAAAGCAGACCCAGTCATCAGAGTCAGGTGCCACCAACTCATAATTGCATTCTTGATTCTCACTACTACATATCCGATGGTGTTTTCTAAGTGCCGCACAGAACTCCGAATTAGCCAGAGATACACATAACAGCACAAGGGAGTCCAACCAGTCAGACATTCCCTCGGGAACTTTAGATGACGCCTCGACAATATTTTTGCAAGAAGACATGGTTAACTAGTCCTACAAGAAGAAAACAAGATTGGATTACTCAAAAACACCTCGGACACTAATTGAACAACTCAGACATAAACGGAGGCAACAAACGGAGGCAACTCACAAAACTAAAGCATATAGGTGACAGAGGAACCAGGAAAAGCAAGAAAAGGAAACCCCAGGACCCAACCCAAAAGGTTCCAAGGGCATCCTTTGGAGGCAGAAAGTAGATTCAGGGAAGCCAACAAAGCCTACATCTTTTCACATCCCAACAAAAGTCAAAGAAAAGTCATCAAAAACCATCATCTCTATTGAAGAGCAGTCATCAAACCAGTATAGCAAAATCATCAACGAAATAAACAAAGTTATCAAAGGAGCAACCTTTTTTGAAACAGCAGTACGGAAATCAACCCTAAAAGGAAGCCAGAACCAGGAAAATCACCCAAAGCATACATAAGGACGAAAGAAGACCAGGAAACAGGTATTACAGCAATAAACCAAGCACATAAACAAGAAAAAGGTTCAAACTTTCCAAACATACAAAAATAGAGCGTCATCAAAGAAATCAAAAACAAAAGTAGCAGAAATAAAAAGGTGAAGAGAAAAGCAAAGCCAACCTGGAAGAAGGAAGAAAACTTTAAAAAGGAGCAGCGGAGATTCGACCACAAAGCAGAAGCACCAAGCGAATGCCAAAAGCGTCACGAGAAATACAGGACAGTAAATGGCAAAAAAGAAAGGAAGTTACAGGGAAAGGAAAACCGTCTCTTGGATACAAAATTTGAATAAAGGAAACCAGGAGAAACGGGGCATTAAAACCAATTAACGAGGGCATTAAAACCCTTGCACATTCCAAGGCTAGGGCACTAAACGCAGAAGCGCGTGCTTTCAGAGGAAACGAAACAGAAATGTTCCGCATTCAAAAGAAGGAGAACTCTACAAAAAGAGAAGGATAAAATGAAGGATCGAAGTCCTAAAACTAAAGACTCGACCTCAAAGAGAAGATCGAGCTCGAGCAGGGGTACTGTTCATACCATGGGTCGAGCTATTATACCCGGGATGTTCTACAGACAAAGTGACCGACCTCTTCAGGTCAGGACAACCCGACCCCTTCTCAAAGAGCTCGGCCAAGTCACAGGAAAGCCCAAACAAAGGGCCCAAATAGAGGAACACATCTCAAATCCAAAGGCAGCCCAAGCCCGTAGAGATAAAGGCAGTTCCCTTGAAGATAATATAACCTGACTTGAAGATAAGATAAAGATAAGATAATATAACTAACTTATCTTATCTAAGAAGGTCATTCTACGCTATTATAAATACACTGGAGCACCCAGGTATAACTCATACTCTGATTTTACTCAATACCTGCTTAATACCCTTGCTAACTTAAGTATCGGAGTCCCTTGCAGGTACCCCCCACCCTCCGGGGACGAAGGATCAGCATCATCACCAAGTCCAACGAGTCGGACACAGCGACTCTGACCACGATCATCAGATCGGACTCCGCAGCCCCGACCAGCATAGAAGATCTCGTCTAAGATCGACCTCTAGTTTCAGGTAACCCTCGGAACAATAATGATATAGGTTTTGTGGACTGTTAGAAGAATTTTGTGTGTAATGGAATGAATTGTGTGAGTGATGAGATGAATTATTTGGATGTGGAAAGGAATTTTGTGTTGAGGCATGTCCAAGTGGTGAAGGGTTTTGATGCAGAAAGCTAGGAGGTTAGGTTGAATAATTAAAGGATGATGGCTCTTGATGAATCGGGTGTGAATAAGTGAAATTTCTTTGGTTTTGATCTTTCCAGGTACAGTTTGAGTAGTGATCAAAGTCATCAAAATATGAACCATTTTGTGACCCTGGGAAGTACCCTATTTCATGTTCTTGATACTCCCATCCACCATGAGCATAGTAAAATGAATCATTCTGTGGTGGTCGAGAGTTTTCCCTGAAATTTGATTGACCAAAGGATGATCTATACTCCATTTTTCTACAAAATACTCTGTATCAAACAACAATCACCAAGATAAAAGAGATTTTGAATTCCCCTTATCACATATGAGGAAATTCCCAGTGAGGCAATATCACAAATAGTTAGTTAGCAAAAGAAAATAAAGAAACAAAAGAAAACAAAGACAAAAGAAAAGTGTCTAATCTAGTAAATCAATCAACCGGTAGTTTGTTAATCACAATTAATCCCCGGCAACGGCGCCATAAACTTGATGCACGGAAACTTGTCTCTCAACAAAATTCCCTTCGGAAAGTATACCAAATTTGTCATCAAGTAAAAAATCACAATAGAGTGAGGTCGAATCCACAGGGATTAACGGATTAAGCAATCAATGGTTAATTAATTATCCTAGTTAGACGAATCATATTGGAGTGATAAGTAACAAGAAAATGTAAATGGCATAAAAATAAAGAAAGCAATAAAGTGCAGAAAAGTAAAATGGCAAGAAAACTAAATGTAAGAACTAAAAATAAAATGAACATTGGGATCAAGGGATATTGCAATCCTCCAGATCAAGTTCATTCTCATCTCTTCCTCAATCAATGCATTCATTGATCTCCTTGGCAATCTTAAGTGATTGGATCCCAATTCCTTGGCAATCCAATCTCTCTAGGCTTGAACAATTTCCCAATTCCTTGATTTAATTTCTCATGGGAAGAGATGAAATTTAGTCACTGATTATATCACACACATTCATAGATCAAAGTATTGGCAGGATTAAATGTCACAATATCCACCGAACCCCCAACCTAATCCAATGTGTGAGAGCATTTCTAGCATGATCTGCTCATTCCTCTTCCAAGGTTTCGAGGAGATCCAATTATGGAGAGCTTCTCTTCCAAGATAGCTAACCAATTGGATGAAGATCAAAAGCTCTCTAGTAAAATCAAGAGAAAAAAAAGAAGAAGAAGAATAAGAACTACAATTAATCTATTGAATCACAATAGAGCTCTCTAACCCAATGAAAAGAGTTATTTGATCATTGCTCTACCAAAATAAAAAAAGAAAGAAATTTCAGAAAAGTAAAGATGAAGATTAAAACTAACATTGAAACTTCCAATTTATAAATGAAAAGTACAAAGAAAAGAAAGAGAACGAAAAGTGTGTGAGGGGAGGGAGTTCGAAGACCTCTCTTCAATCCCCAATTCTAGAATCCCAATCCAGCCCCCTTTCAAAGTAAAAACTAAGGCCTTTATATAGGCTTTCCTAAATTACAAAATGAAATTAAAAGAAAATTATAATTAAATGAAAAGTCCTACTCTAGATGCTTCTTGTGGCCTTTGATTGGTTGACACTTGTGGGCTTGCTTCCTTGAGGTTGGGTGGTCCTTGAAGAGAGGTGAATAAAGTTGAGGTCCAGGTGGTAATGTTAATGCTACCGTTAGCCACACTAACGCTACAAGTGTGGCGTTAGTGCTGAAGTTAGTGTGGCTAATGTTACACTTGCTACCCAATTGATGATTTTGGGGCTTAGAAGATGCCTATTGATTGTGCTTCAATTTCATGCTCACTATTAAATGTGATATATCGTTGGAAAGCTCTGAATGTCTGCTTTCTAACGCAACTAGAATCACCTCAATTGGACTTCTATAACTCAAGTTATGCTCCTTTGAAGTAGACAAGGTCGCTGGCATAGTCGTTGGCGTTACTGGAAAAAGTGAGTCACAATAACGCTAGCGACCAGGGGATTAATATTGCAAGGTTCTGAAGTTCAAACTTAATTTCCACCCCCATACTCTTATATATTGTTGGAAATCCCTAGATGTCTACTTTCCAATGCCTTTGGGAGCGCATCATTTGGAGCTCTACCGCTCGAGTTACATTTCTTGGAAGGTGAACAGGTCAGCTGGCCTTACTACAGGTTGATACTATGTTCATCTTTGCACTTTTGGGACAGGTTTTTTCCTTCAAATTTAGTGTCCACCATGTAGTGCCATATATACTTGGAAAGCTTTGGAATCATACTTTCTAATGCCACTGGAATCACCTCATTTGGAGCTTTGTGGATCAAGTTATTCTTGTTTGAAGAAGGCATGGTCAGGCTGCCGGGTGAGATTTTGCCCACGTTAGTGTCCACGTTGCCATTAACGTGGGTCTTCTTTTGCTTCGCAAACGTTAGTGGCGATCACCTTTTCCACTAACGTTGGTGTTTCCCTTTCCTTCCACGTTAGTTCCCACGTTAATGTAACTAACGTGGAAGCTAACGTGGGTGTTCTAGCTTTCACAAACGTTAGTGGCGTTCACTTTTTCTACTAACGTTGGCATTTCCCTTTCCTTCCACGTTAGATCCTACATTAATGTAACTAACGTGGAAGCTAACATGGGTCTTCTTGTCCTTCGCTAACGTTAGTGGTGTTTACTTTTACCACTAACGTTCCATGCTCTCCTTCTTCAAAGTTAATGCCACTAACTTTCTTACTAACATTGGGGCTTCTCTTTTCTTCCACGTTAATGGCCACGTTAGTGGCACTAACATAGACACTAACGTGGCTCTTCTCTGCTTCTTGTTACCTGAAATCAATCAAACAAAGTGCATCAAATTCTTGCTCTTAATCATGGGATCATGCATCATCCAATTTATCATTCAATTCATGCATAATTCTCATGAAATCATTCCAAATTCACAATGTTTGCTTGAATCATGGTATGATTGCATTTTTAACGAAATACTTGCTTATTTCCTAAGAAAATGCATGAAACCAACCTAAATCATACAAAAAATGGCTTGTAAAACTAGCCAAGATGCCATGGCATCAATATGAAAATCAACAACAAAGTATGGAATGAGAATCGGAGGTTCTCAGTATAATAACAGTGCATAGTAAGATATAAGACTCTTGGACGCCAGAGGCAATTCTAAAGCTTCATATTAATCATGGGATTTACGCTTAAAGCATAACTAAAATTTAAGACCATAACTTTAAAACCATGGCAAAAAGGGGGTAATCTAACTTAGAGAATTTCTAAACTAGCATTCACACTGCTGTTCCACAGCCTTCGCCAGCCTAACCGCCATGTGATCCCATCGCCACCGCCTACCGAGTCTCCTCAATCCTAGTAGAAAGCACAAATAATTACATACAAGTAATACACAAGAAATATTCAAGTATAGCAAGTAAATCAAGAAATAATCAAGTATAGCAAGTAAATCAAGAAGCAATTAGGCATGTTATACAATTAGGCATAGTATGCAAGTAGACAAAGCAAGCAACCACATAGAAAATGCACATGATGAATGCCTATCCTATAGGCTATGATATCTCAATGTCAATTCAACTTCCAACTCGACATATCCCCATGGAGATGTTGCATTTCAGTCTCAAAATGGGAATCCCCGAGATATCATTTCCGGAACACGGTCCAGGATATAGTGCCTGCACACTATTGATTCCGAAAGGATGAAAGCGGTATACTCTTGCCACAAACCTCACATCTCAACGTAAACGGGACTAACCACCGCCCTTACGCCGCCACCGCGACCTCGATAGGTGGGATTAACCTACCGTCCCTGCTAGGCGCATAGCGTCTCAACAGTCTCAGTATAAAACAGTAATTTAGTAGTTTTCAAAAATCATTTTCATTATTCAGCGCACTCTAACTCCCAGACTCCTATCTACCATCATTAATTCTTACTTCCACAGTTTATCATAATCATCATTAACATAATACTCCAACGGTCCACTCGCAAGCTTCAAAAACTTAAGCCTCCGTCTTCTAAGATTTCTGCTAGAAAATTCCTAATTAAACTTACCTAAAGCAGTTTCTAGGTTTTAACGCCTAAAAACAAGCTTAAGAATCTTAGATAAGTACTACGAGAGTTTACAAGCTTACCGGGAAGGTAAAACAGTTAAAACAAGGTTTTCACTGAAAAATAGGGCGGTGTGTGTACGCATAGGGTTGTGCGTACGCACTCCCAGAAGAATTTTCATAAAGTGTGCATACATATAGAGCTGTGTGTACATACAGAAGATAAAAGTTTTCATTTTAAATGCACGCATAGATACGTGCGAATGCCCTCGACAAAATGCACTTTCCAGCGTGTGCGTATGCACGATGTTGTGTATATGCACAACTTGTAAATTTCACAGGGTGTATGTGGCACCAGAGTGTGCGATCGCTCTCAACAGTAGGCATCTCCTGGTGTGTACATGTGCACCAGAGTGTGCGTATGCATGGTTTTTGAAAATCACAGGGTGTGCGTGCACACAAGGCTGTGCATACGCACAAATCAAAATGTAGCCACTATTCAGAGCACACGCACAACAGTGTGTGTGCGGACACAAACCAAAAATCAGAAATTTTTTAACATCACAGAATTCAGTTTTTTGACACCAACTTTCAACAATAATATCTTTCTCTACAAAATCTATATTGTTTTAAAACTCTTTGAATTATCTTTAAATCGTAGCTTAAGATATGATCCGTCAAACTTCACCAAAAACTAGTTTTTACCAAAAGTTCACTAAGTTCTCAAAACTTCAAAATTCACAATCAAACCAATTCAAATCCTATTCAATTTCACAATAGAACATTACCTAATGCTATACTTTTCCTTTTTATCACAATTCAACAAATTCAACACCTATATCAATCAATTCCTCCTTCATAAACTCAACAATTTCACAATTTGTACATCAATATTCCAACATCAACAACTTTACATAATCTCTCTACTCATAAGCATCGTTTATCCTATCTCAACATCAACAAACATAATATTTCGTTATCCTCCAACCTATCATTATTCCATCCAACTTCATAATTCAACATCATCATCCACCATAATCATCACAAACATCAAAATCACCATACATCATACTTATTAACAATTAATTTTGTAACATCCTACCACATATAGTCTTATGCTTAAGTCATAAAACAGAGGTGGCAAGGTATTACAACCTCTAAAAGTAAAATAAAATATTATATTACTATAGGTAAAAGGAGGTTTATCTAGGAGCCTTGAAGAAAGTCATTGAACGAAAAATGAGCAGAACATCGCAACACTCACAATCGGATAAGAATATAAAGGTAGATACGATTGAGCAGAAAATAATATATATATATATATATATATATATATATATATATGTATGTATAAGATAAAAATGTAATTAACAAGCTCTAGGATCAGCCTGGAAAGCAAAGACCGACCAAAGTATACTTATACATACATACATACAACACACACACACACACACACACACACACACACACACACACACACACACATATATATATATATATATATATATATATATATATATATATTACACTAAAGGTAACCCAAAACAGAAAACTGACTACCTGTTTCTCCGAGTCAACCTCTAATAGGGACAAACAAAAAATATAAGGTGGAGATTCTATATACATATATAAACATAAATGAAATACAACCTTGAGTTCCAAGAGTTCTTCGCTTCCATAGAGTCTCCAGAATACGCAGTGTGGTACTTCTCAACTTGCATTTGAAAAATAGCAACACGTATGGAATGAGAATCGGAGGTTCTCAGTATGGTAGTGGTGCCCACATACATAATACATAAGGTCCTAGGAATGCAGAGGCAATCTTAGAACGCCGACATTCAGATTATAGTACTTAAAGGACTAAAACAGAAACAATAAATCAGGGTGGTTCTCTATGGCTTTCTAAACTTAACGAATTTCTCAAATCTAACTAAAACTTAACTAGAATCCTAAATCTCTCTGCCTTTCTTCCGTTCCTCCATCTTCGGTGAAATTACACAGACAAACAAGTAGATAATGGTAAACATAAGTAGATTACAGATGTAGCAAATATAGCAAGTAAGCATAGATATTCAAATATAGCAAGTAAGCATAGATATTCAAATATAGAAAGTAAGTATAAACGAAGGAGAGTGCCTTTTCATATTGAAGGGGCATGCCTTTCCACCTTCTCCTAGAGAATATACAAAGGAAAGTGTCTTTCCACATCGAAGGAGCATGCCTTTCCACCTTGCAACCAGAGAAGAATGTGGGGGAAACAATACAAAGGAGAGTACTTTTCCACCTTTCCCACATCCCCATCACTGTAAGAGAGGAAACTTCTGTCCTCAACTTGCCATCCGAACACATTTTTAAGTTAACATGCAATTGGGTTCGCACCCCAAACCTTGCCATCTCAACCATTTCGACCATATCCAGTCATTGACAATCTCAACGTTCCCCATATATTCTAATTTAGTCACATCTTCACACTTTTTATTCTTAATTCATCATTTTCCAAGCTTATTTCACCCCCAAATTATCATTCATCCCTAGCTTCACCTTATCACTAGGCATACTGATGAACGGATTTTTGATGGTATAGAATTTTACAAATGAATTCTCGTTGCAAGTATAGTTTCTAAACCAATCAATAATCCTTTCATACAAAAAGTTGTTTGTCACTAGTACAAACCCCTAAAATTTATAAACCGAAGTATTCAAACCTCGGGTCGTTCTCCCTAGGAATTACAGTAAAGTGTCTTGTTATTGGTTGTGAATTATTTTGGGGTTTTGATAAGAAGCATGAAAGATAAATGGCAAGAAAGTAAACTAAGGCCTAAAAAGATCTTGGCAAGGGTTGGTGGTCAAGGGTCTCTATCCTAATCACTAACCACAATATGAGAATTGGCAAGGATTAATCTCATTAAATCATCCTCTAACTAGTTGTATAGGAAAGTCAAATGAGCTATATCAATCCTAGTCCATAAGTCCTAACTCTCCACTAATTCAGTTAGTGAGAACTAGAGTCAATGGATCTCAATCATCAATTACTTGGACATTAGTAACTCAAGAGTTCCTAAGTTACCATTCCAAGCCAAGAACATAAAACTCTACTCTAAAATCCAACCAAGCATTTCATCAAACACTTGGAAGGCACAAAAGGAAAACATAGTAAATCAACAACAAGAATTAATTCTAACTACAATCAAATGTAAAGAATTAACAACAACAATTAAAGGAAACAAGATCTACATGAATTACCTCTTATTGAATTGAAAGAAAATGGAATGAACAGTAGTAGATCTACAACAAAACATAAGAACAACATAAAGGGAATTATAACAAAAGAATAGAAGAAGATGAATCTAACAACAAGAAATTGAAAGGTAGAAGTAGAAGAAAGCAAAGATTAAAACCTAGATCTAAGAACTAATCCTAATCCTAATCCTAGAGAGAAGTGAGAGCTTCTCTCTCTAGAAACTAACTCTAACTACTAAACTATGACTAATGATCAAAGTATGAGAGTATGTTCATTCCCCCTTCAATCCTTGGCTTAAATAGCATCAGAAATGAGTTGGATTGGGCCCACAAGACTTCTAAAATTGCTGGCCACATTTTGCTTTAAGTGAACCAGGTGGCAGCAACGGCGCGTGCGCGTACTATGCGCGTACGCATCACCATGCGCGATTCAACCATAGCAAATCTTATATCGCTTCGAAGCCCCAGATGTTAGCTTTCCAACCCAACTGAAACCGTATCATTTGGACCTCTGTAGCTCAAGTTATGGTCGTTTAAGTGCGAAGAGGTCGGCTTGACAGCTTTCCGGTTCTTTCATTTCTTCATGAGTACTCCAACTTTTCATGCTTTCTTTCTTCATTCCCTTGATCCAATCTTTGCCTCCTAAACCTTAAATCACTTAACAAACATATCAAGGCATCTAATGGAATCAAGGAGAATTAGATTTAGCTATTTTAAGTCCTAAAAAGCATGTTTTCACTCTTAAGCACAATTAAAGGAGAATATACAAAACCATGCTAATTCATTGAATAAATGTGGGTATAAGGTGATAAAATCCCCTAAAATCAATACAAGATAAACCCTACAAATGGGGTTTATCAACCTCCCCACACTTAAACCAAGCATGTCCTCATGCTTAAACCAAGAATGAAGTAAGGGTATGGCATTTATTCAATGGAAACTAACTAAATGCAATCTACCTATATGCAACTATTTACATGAATACAATTGCTTGGTCAAAATAAATCAGTTCCCAAGAAGCATATATGCACAAGGGCTAAGGACTAGCAAGTCTAATCCACAATTGAATTTAGTTATTAAATATTTTTTTTTACAACTTGCATGAAAGGAGATGATTATAGGTGGAGACATGTAATTGAGCATCAAACCCTCACCGGTAGTGTTTGCACTCTATTCTTTCAAGTGTTTAGGCTTGATTCTCTCAATTCTCCCCTAATCATGTTTCCCAAGATTTGTTCTTCTTCTAACAATCAACATATATTTCATGCATGCATACATCTATCATGAGGTCTTTTCTTTGGTTGTAATGGGGCTAGGGTCAAGGTAGGATGCATATTTGGTCAAGTGAGCTTGAAATTTGAATCTTTTATAAGCTTAAACTTCTCACCTAACCTATGACATCCTATACAATTAAGTTCTAACCTAACTACTCATTCCTCACTTTTCCACATACTCATGCATTTCCTTTTCATTTCACAACACTTATGCATTGATCTTTATTGAGCTTCACTTTGCCTTGGGGCATTTTGTCCCCTTTTTATTATTTTTCTTCTCTTTTTTTTCTTTTCTTTCTTTTTCTTTTTTTTCTTTTATTTTCCATATTATTTTGTTTTTCTTTTGCTTTTCTCATTTTTTTTCTTTCTATATACAAGAGCATCAATGCATAAGGTTTTATATTTGATCAATACATGAGTATGTACCAATTTCCAATATTTCCAATAATAATACAAAACTACCCTTTTATTCATCCAATGTCCCAAGATTCCCACACTTGAATGATACTCACACACACTTGCCTAAGCCAATCAAAGATCCAAATTAAGGACATTTATTGTTTTTCGCTTTAAGGCTTGTAATGTGCTAAATTAAGAACAAAGTGGGTTAAGCGTAGGCTTAAATTGGCTAACAATGGATGATAAAAGGTAAGGCTTTAAACAAGTAAGCTAATGAAATGATGGCCTCAATCATATAAATGCATGTATACACAAAATAATAGACATAAAGAATCAAACAAATCAAAGATTACAATCATAGAAAGAGAATAATGCACACAAGAAGGAAAAATAAGTGGTTATAAGATGTAACCATACCATTAGGCTCAAAACTCACTTGCTTGTGTTCTTAGCTCAAAAAAACATGTTCCCAAATAAATTCTTTCAAGTAAGTTCAACAAAAATTTTTCAAATTGGTAGGTTGCCCTAAAACAGTTTCTTGGGAAAGAAATCATCACTCTAACCAAGTAGTCCTAATAAGAAGAAGGTAGTAAAATATGTAAAAATTCTAACTAACATGCAACCTATCATGCAAATGCAATAACTAACTAACATTGGTGTTGAAAAAGAAAATTGTTACCCATGGAGATTGGTCGACGACCTCCCCACACTTGAAGATTGCACCGTCCTCGGTGCATGCAAAGAAGAGCAAGGTGGATGGGTTGCTATAATTGATGAGCTCCTTCAAAAGGTTGTGCGGAAGACTTGTTTGTTGCCCCATTTAAAAGCTTTTCCTTTCTCCCTCCTTGGTGGCCAACCTAAAAGGATAGAAAAGGAAAGGAATATTAAGCCTATGACAAAGATATCAAAGCAAATAGAACATAGGCGGGGGTTAATGCCAAGTAGGAGTATGGTTCTCTATTACATGGTAGCTACAACATGTAGAGGAGAAAACAATAAGAGAAAATGGCATATCAATAATACTTGATGCAAGAGTAAGGTCAAAGCATGAAGAGCATGATGAGCATCATGTTCGAACAAGAGAGAGTGGGCCATGAAAGACAATATAAGGTCATATCAATGCACAAAGAACACAAGTGCATAAAAGATTGAGCATTGATTTGAAAAGAAACAAGTCAAGAGGCACCAAAGTAATGCAAGGAATCCTCAACAATTGAGTAGAAAGATGCAACACCATTATTAAAATGACTTAAAAAAAACGAAAACATGCTGCAAAAACTAAATGAAAATGGGAAGAGTAGAAGTAGGTGAATGTGATAAGCAAAAGAAAATGAAAGGGGAGAAAAAAACTCTTTTTTTTTTACCGACGTGTACGCGTCATGCGTGCTTACGCGTCGATGTGCATATTGGCCTAAGGACGTGTACGCGCCAGATGCGCGCACGCGTGCGTCGAGTTAGGCGAGAGGCATACTGTTGGCCCAGAAGTGGCACAACTCTCGGGTAAAAGTACCGGGGTTGCATATTGTGCAATCGACGCGCGCGCGCACAGTGTGTGTGCACGTTCATTGCGAACTTACGATCGTGTGCGCGTACGCGCCAAGTGTGCGCGTACGCGCCAAGTGTGCGCACGCGTGCACAGACTTGTGCCTTAGGCCAAATGTTCGCATAGTGCAAGCCTAACTCTCGGGTTTTTGACTGAGGTAGAATTTTTGCATCCACGCGTACGCGTACAGTGCGCGTCCGCATGGATGGTTGAAAAATGCTCAGGTGCGCGTACGCGTCATGTGCGCGCGCGCGTGGATGGTGTTCTGTTTTTCAAAATTTTTTTCTAAGTTCTTGCACCAATCCAAGGCTTTCAATCCCCCAAACTGCTACCAAAACACCCTAAAACCTTATTTATCATATTATACTTCTAACTAAACTTAACAAACCAATAAAAAACATGAAATTAAACTAATTCTACCAATATGTACAAAGAAAGAAAATAAAAGGATTTTACCATGGTGGGGTGTCTCCCACCTAGCACTTTTGTTTATTGTCCTTAAGTTGGACTTATGGGGAGCTCCTCATCAAGGTGGCTTGTGCTTGAATTCATCTTGGAACTCCCACCAATGCTTAGTTCTCCATTGTGCCCCAAGATTTCTCATGGATTGAGCCAAGTGTTGATGGAGTTCTTCACAAGCTTGAGGCTCCCAAAGGTGATCCTCTTCTTGTGATCCGGGATCCCACACTTTATCTTCACACCTGTCTTGAAGTTGATCATCATTATTGGTCCATCCGGGTGGTGAACAAGATGAATTCTCTATGAAGTGCCCAACAAACCTCCTAGACCTATCTATTTGAGCATTATTCCCACCTTTGTATTCAACTCTTGAAGTATCAACCAAAATGAGCCTTGATTTGCAACGCCAACCACGAAACATCTTTCGCTTACGCTTCATCCCACAAAGCATCTTAAGTTGACCATCCGTTTCAAGCAAGCCATACTCAAGTGGGACAATAAAGCTAATAGAAATGAATTTTACCCACTCAAGTGAAGGAGTAGATGACAACCTAGGCAAAGATGCTTCCAACGATCTTGACAAAGCGTATTCCACTCCCATCCTTCTATTTCTAAGGACTTCCACCTCTTCACAAGATTTCTCTAATTCAATCCCTTGTTCATTAATACTATCTAAGCCTTTTCCCTTAATCAAACTACAATTGGGAGGGTGAAAGAAGTTTACCTCCACAATATTTTCAAATGCACCGGGAGAAGGTTCTTCAAGTTCAAAGGATTCTCCACCACTAGGACTTGATGCTTGCTCTTCATCGCCATGGGAACTCAATTCTTGCTCTATCCCATCCAAGTCTTCATATGGAATATGCCTTGGAAGGTGTGCACTTTCCTCCCTAGCATCAATTTCAATCATCTTGGAGGGGTTTTCTTCAACTCTATGTTCCCATGGAGGCTCCACATCTCCTAAGTCTTCTACCACTTCTTCCTTGTCTTCAACAATTAAAGCTTCCTCCAATTGTTCCAATACAAAGCAACTTCCCTCATTTCCCACCGGCGTTTCAAATCTCTCCTTCATGCTATGTTCTTCATTCGATTCTCCACATGTAGCCATGGGAGTTCCTTGAGTGTTCAAGCATTGGGTTGCTAATTGATTTGTTACCGCATCCAAGGCGGCCATGAAATTTTGCACATCCCTTTTCATCTCTTCTTGCCCTTGAACAAGAACACCAAGGGTTTAATCCATTAGAGATTAGGGTGGATGGAAGGGTTCATCAAATTGGGGGAAGGGTTCATAGTAGGAAGATGGTTCTTCTTGGTAGAGTTGTGGTGGTTCTATATTTTCCACTCTTTCCACTTGTTGCACAACACACTCCATGGTTGCTTGAAATTGATCCAATGCTTCCTTAAGACGATCCCTTGACTCTTGTTCCTCTCGGATAATATGATTAGGATCATGTGGCTCTTGGATTGATGGATATGAGTATTCTTCCATGGGAACTTGTGGTGGAAAGTAGTATTCATCTTGTGGTTAAAAATTTTCATTCATTGGAGGTGGTTCATCTTGGTAATAATATGGAGGAGGTGGCTCTTGAAAATGTTGATGTTGGAATGGTGGTGGCTCTATGTGTGGTTCATATGGCTCATATGGTTGTTGGTAGGATGGATATGGATTAGGGTCATATGAAGGTGGTTGGTAATAAGGGGCTTGTGAGTATGGTTGAGAGTTATGTTGAGGATATGGTTCATAGGCATATGGTGGTGGTTCTTGAAAGTCACAAGGTGATTCACCATAGCCATTGGATTGATATGCATCAAAGAATGGCTCTTCTTCATAGTGCATTGGTGGAGGTTGTTGCCATGAGGATTGATCATATGCATATGGCTCCTCCCACCTTTGGTTATCCCATCCTTGATACACATTATCATTATAGCTCTCATTACCTACAACATAATTGTAATCACACTCATAGCCAAAATGAGAATTCATGGTAGCAAGAGAAAATAAGAAACAAAAACTAATAAGAAATAATGAAACAAAATACTAAGACTAGCAAAAACTAACAAGCAATCTAAAAAGCAAGCTATTCACAATATTCACATATATACAATAACCAATAACATAACACCATTGCAATTCCCCGGCAACGGCGCCATTTTGACAAACGAATTTTTGATGGTATAGAATTTCACAAATGAATTCTCATTGCAAGTATAGTTTCTAAACCAATCAATAATCCTTTTATACAAAACGTTGTTTGTCACTAGTACAAACCCCTAAAATTTATAAACCGAAGTATTCAAACCTCGGGTCGTTCTCCCTAGGAATTACAATAAAGTGTCTTGTTATTGATTGTGAGTTATTTTGGGGTTTTGATAAGAAGCATGAAAGATAAATGGCAAGAAAGTAAACTAAGGCCTAAAAAGATCTTGGCAAGGGTTGGTGGTCAAGGGTCTCTATCCTAATCACTAACCACAATATGAGAATTGGCAAGGATTAATCTCATTAAATCATCCTCTAACTAGTTGTATAGGAAAGTCAAATGAGCTATATCAATCCTAGTCCATAAGTCCTAACTCTCCACTAATTCAGTTAGTGAGAACTAGAGTCAATGGATCTCAATCATCAATTACTTGGACATTAGTAACTCAAGAGTTCCTAAGTTACCATTCCAAGCCAAGAACATAAAACTCTACTCTAAAATCCAACCAAGCATTTCATCAAACACTTGGAAGGCACAAAAGGAAAACATAGTAAATCAACAACAAGAATTAATTCTAACTACAATCAAATGTAAAGAATTAACAACAACAATTAAAGGAAACAAGATCTACATGAATTACCTCTTATTGAATTGAAAGAAAATGGAATGAACAGTAGTAGATCTACAACAAAACATAAGAACAACATAAAGGAAATTACAACAAAAGAATAGAAGAAGATGAATCTAACAACAAGAAATTGAAAGGTAGAAGTAGAAGAAAGCAAAGATTAAAACCTAGATCTAAGAACTAATCCTAATCCTAATCCTAGAGAGAAGTGAGAGCTTCTCTCTCTAGAAACTAACTCTAACTACTAAACTATGACTAATGATCAAAGTATGAGAGTATGTTCATTCCCCCTTCAATCCTTGGCTTAAATAGCATCAAAAATGAGTTGGATTGGGCCCACAAGACTTCTAAAATTGCTGGCCACATTTTGCTTTAAGTGAACCAGGTGGCAGCAACGGCGCGTGCGCGTACTATGCGCGTACGCATCACCATGCGCGATTCAACCTTAGCAAATCTTATATCGCTTCGAAGCCCCAGATGTTAGCTTTTCAACCCAACTGGAACCGTATCATTTGGACCTCTGTAGCTCAAGTTATGGTCATTTAAGTTCGAAGAGGTCGGCTTGACAGCTTTCCGGTTCTTTCATTTCTTCATGAGTACTCCAACTTTTCATGCTTTCTTTCTTCATTCCCTTGATCCAATCTTTGCCTCCTAAACCTTAAATCACTTAACAAACATATCAAGGCATCTAATGGAATCAAGGAGAATTAGATTTAGCTATTTTAAGTCCTAAAAAGCATGTTTTCACTCTTAAGCACAATTAAAGGAGAATATACAAAACCATACTAATTCATTGAATAAATGTGGGTATAAGGTGATAAAATCCCCTAAAATCAATACAAGATAAACCCTACAAATGGGGTTTATCAACCTCCCCACACTTAAACCAAGCATGTCCTCATGCTTAAACCAAGAATGAAGTAAGGGTATGGCATTTATTCAATGGAAACTAACTAAATGCAATCTACCTATATGCAACTATTTACATGAATACAATTGCTTGGTCAAAATAAATCAGTTCCCAAGAAGCATATATGCACAAGGGCTATGGACTAGCAAGTCTAATCCACAATTGAATTTAGTTATTAAATATTTTTTTTTACAACTTGCATGAAAGGAGATGATTATAGGTGGAGACATGTAATTGAGCATCAAACCCTCACCGGTAGTGTTTGCACTCTATTCTTTCAAGTGTTTAGGCTTGATTCTCTTAATTCTCCCCTAATCATGTTTCCCAAGATTTGTTCTTCTTCTTACAATCAACATATATTTCATGCATGCATACATCTATCATGAGGTCTTTTCTTTGGTTGTAATGGGGCTAGGGTCAAGGTAGGATGCATATTTGGTCAAGTGAGCTTGAAATTTGAATCTTTGATAAGCTTAAACTTCTCACCTAACCTATGACATCCTATACAATTAAGTTCTAACCTAACTACCCATTCCTCACTTTTCCACATACTCATGCATTTCCTTTTCATTTCACAACACTTATGCATTGATCTTTATTGAGCTTCACTTTGCTTTGGGGCATTTTGTCCCCTTTTTATTATTTTTCTTCTCTTTTTTTTTCTTTTCTTTCTTTTTCTTTTTTTTCTTTTCTTTTCCATATTATTTTGTTTTTCTTTTGCTTTTCTCATTTTTTTTCTTTCTATATACAAGAGCATCAATGCATAAGGTTTTATATTTGATCAATACATGAGTATGTACCAATTTCCAATATTTCCAATAATAATACAAAACTACCCTTTTATTCATCCAATGTCCCAAGATTCCCACACTTGAATGATACTCACACACACTTGCGTAAGCCAATCAAAGATCCAAATTAAGGACATTTATTGTTTTTCGCTTTAAGGCTTGTAATGTGCTAAATTAAGAACAAAGTGGGTTAAGCGTAGGCTTAAATTGGCTAACAATGGATGATAAAAGGTAAGGCTTTAAACAAGTAAGCTAATGAAATGATGGCCTCAATCATATAAATGCATGTATACACAAAATAATAGACATAAAGAATCAAACAAATCAAAGATTACAATCATAGAAAGAGAATAATGCACACAAGAAGGAAAAATAAGTGGTTATAAGATGTAACCATACCATTAGGCTCAAAACTCACTTGCTTGTGTTCTTAGCTCAAAAAAACATGTTCCCAAATAAATTCTTTCAAGTAAGTTCAACAAAAATTTTTCAAATTGGTAGGTTGCCCTAAAACAGTTTCTTGGGAAAGAAATCATCACTCTAACCAAGTAGTCCTAATAAGAAGAAGGTAGTAAAATATGTAAAAATTCTAACTAACATGCAACCTATCATGCAAATGCAATAACTAACTAACATTGGTGTTGAAAAAGAAAATTGTTACCCATGGAGATTGGTCGACGACCTCCCCACACTTGAAGATTGCACCGTCCTCGGTGCATGCAAAGAAGAGCAAGGTGGATGGGTTGCTATAATTGATGAGCTCCTTCAAAAGGTTGTGCGGAAGACTTGTTTGTTGCCCCATTTAAAAGCTTTTCCTTTCTCCCTCCTTGGTGGCCAACCTAAAAGGATAGAAAAGGAAAGGAATATTAAGCCTATGACAAAGATATCAAAGCAAATAGAACATAGGCGGGGGTTAATGCCAAGTAGGAGTATGGTTCTCTATTACATGGTAGCTACAACATGTAGAGGAGAAAACAATAAGAGAAAATGGCATATCAATAATACTTGATGCAAGAGTAAGGTCAAAGCATGAAGAGCATGATGAGCATCAGGTTCGAACAAGAGAGAGTGGGCCATGAAAGACAATATAAGGTCATATCAATGCACAAAGAACACAAGTACATAAAAGATTGAGCATTGATTTGAAAAGAAACAAGTCAAGAGGCACCAAAGTAATGCAAGGAATCCTCAACAATTGAGTAGAAAGATGCAACACCATTATTAAAATGACTTAAAAAAAACGAAAACATGCTGCAAAAACTAAATGAAAATGGGAAGAGTAGAAGTAGGTGAATGTGATAAGCAAAAGAAAATGAAAGGGGAGAAAAAAAACTCTTTTTTTTTACCGACGCGTACGCGTCATGCGTGCTTACGCGTCGATGTGCATATTGGCCTAAGGACGTGTACGCGCCAGATGCGCGCACGCGTGCGTCGAGTTAGGCGAGAGGCATACTGTTGGCCCAGAAGTGGCACAACTCTCGGGTAAAAGTACCGGGGTTGCATATTGTGCAATCGACGCGCGCGCGCACAGTGTGTGTGCACGTTCATTGCGAACTTACGATCGTGTGCGCGTACGCGCCAAGTGTGCGCACGCGTGCACAGACTTGTGCCTTAGGCCCAATGTTCGCATAGTGCAAGCCTAACTCTCGAGTTTTTGACTGAGGTAGAATTTTTGCATCCACGCGTACGCGTACAGTGCGCGTCCGCATGGATGGTTGAAAAATGCTCAGGTGCGCGTACGCGTCATGTGCGCGCGCGCGTGGATGGTGTTCTGTTTTTCAAAATTTTTTTTCTAAGTTCTTGCACCAATCCAAGGCTTTCAATCCCCCAAACTGCTACCAAAACACCCTAAAACCTTATTTATCATATTATACTTCTAACTAAACTTAACAAACCAATAAAAAACATGAAATTAAACTAATTCTACCAATATGTACAAAGAAAGAAAATAAAAGGATTTTACCATGGTGGGGTGTCTCCCACCTAGCACTTTTGTTTATTGTCCTTAAGTTGGACTTATGGGGAGCTCCTCATCAAGGTGGCTTGTGCTTGAATTCATCTTGGAACTCCCACCAATGCTTGGTTCTCCATTGTGCCCCAAGATTTCTCATGGATTGAGCCAATTGTTGATGGAGTTCTTCACAAGCTTGGGGCTCCCAAAGGTGATCCTCTTCTTGTGATCCGGGATCCCACACTTTATCTTCACACCTGTCTTGAAGTTGATCATCATTATTGGTCCATCCGGGTGGTGAACAAGATGAATTCTCTATGAAGTGCCCAACAAACCTCCTAGACCTATCTATTTGAGCATTATTCCCACCTTTGTATTCAACTCTTGAAGTATCAACCAAAATGAGCCTTGATTTGCAACGCCAACCACGAAACATCTTTCGCTTATGCTTCATCCCACAAAGCATCTTAAGTTGACCATCCGTTTCAAGCAAGCCATACTCAAGTGGGACAATAAAGCTAATAGAAATGAATTTTACCCACTCAAGTGAAGGAGTAGATGACAACCTAGGCAAAGATGCTTCCAACGATCTTGACAAAGCGTATTCCACTCCCATCCTTCTATTTCTAAGGACTTCCACCTCTTCACAAGATTTCTCTAATTCAATCCCTTGTTCATTAATACTATCTAAGCCTTTTCCCTTAATCAAACTACAATTGGGAGGGTGAAAGAAGTTTACCTCCACAATATTTTCAAATGCACCGGGAGAATGTTCTTCAAGTTCAAAGGATTCTCCACCACTAGGACTTGATGCTTGCTTTTCATCGCCATGGGAACTCAATTCTTGCTCTATCCCATCCAAGTATTCATATGGAATATGCCTTGGAAGGTGTGCACTTTCCTCCCTAGCATCAATTTCAATCATCTTGGAGGGGTTTTCTTCAACTCTATGTTCCCATGGAGGCTCCACATCTCCTAAGTCTTCTACCACTTCTTCCTTGTCTTCAACAATTAAAGCTTCCTCCAATTGTTCCAATACAAAGCAACTTCCCTCATTTCCTACCGGCGTTTCCAATCTCTCCTTCATGCTATGTTCTTCATTCGATTCTCCACATGTAGCCATGGGAGTTCCTTGAGTGTTCAAGCATTGGGATGCTAATTGATTTGTTACCGCATCCAAGGCGGCCATGAAATTTTGCACATCCCTTTTCATCTCTTCTTGCCCTTGAACAAGAACACCAAGGGTTTCATCCATTAGAGATTGGGGTGGGTGGAAGGGTTCATCAAATTGGGGGAAGGGTTCATAGTAGGAAGATGGTTCTTCTTGGTAGAGTTGTGGTGGTTCTATATTTTCCACTCTTTCCACTTGTTGCACAACACACTCCATGGTTGCTTGAAATTGATCCAATGCTTCCTTAAGACGATCCCTTGACTCTTGTTCCTCTTGGATATTATGATTAGGATCATGTGGCTCTTGGATTGATGGATATGAGTATTCTTCCATGGGAACTTGTGGTGGAAAGTAGTATTCATCTTGTGGTTAAAAATTTTCATTCATTGGAGGTGGTTCATCTTGGTAATAATATGGAGGAGGTGGCTCTTGAAAATGTTGATGTTGGAAAGGTGGTGGCTCTATGTGTGGTTCATATGGCTTATATGGTTGTAGGTAGGATGGATATGGATTAGGGTCATATGAAGGTGGTTGGTAATAAGGGGCTTGTGAGTATGGTTGAGAGTTATGTTGAGGATATGGTTCATAGGCATATGGTGGTGGTTCTTGAAAGTCACAAGGTGATTCACCATAGCCATTGGATTGATATGCATCAAAGAATGGCTCTTCTTCATAGTGCATTGGTGGAGGTTGTTGCCATGAGGATTGATCATATGCATATGGCTCCTCCTACCTTTGGTTATCCCATCCTTGATACACATTATCATTATAGCTCTCATTACCTACAACATAATTGTAATCACACTCATAGCCAAAATGAGAATTCATGGTAGCAAGAGAAAATAAGAAACAAAAACTAATAAGAAATAATGAAACAAAATACTAAGACTAGCAAAAACTAACAAGCAATCTAAAAAGCAAGCTATTCACAATATTCACATATATACAATAACCAATAACATAACACCATTGCAATTCCCCGGCAACGGCGCCATTTTGACAAACGAATTTTTGATGGTATAGAATTTCACAAATGAATTCTCATTGCAAGTATAGTTTCTAAACCAATCAATAATCCTTTTATACAAAACGTTGTTTGTCACTAGTACAAACCCCTAAAATTTATAAACCGAAGTATTCAAACCTCGGGTCGTTCTCCCTAGGAATTACAATAAAGTGTCTTGTTATTGATTGTGAGTTATTTTGGGGTTTTGATAAGAAGCATGAAAGATAAATGGCAAGAAAGTAAACTAAGGCCTAAAAAGATCTTGGCAAGGGTTGGTGGTCAAGGGTCTCTATCCTAATCACTAACCACAATATGAGAATTGGCAAGGATTAATCTCATTAAATCATCCTCTAACTAGTTGTATAGGAAAGTCAAATGAGCTATATCAATCCTAGTCCATAAGTCCTAACTCTCCACTAATTCAGTTAGTGAGAACTAGAGTCAATGGATCTCAATCATCAATTACTTGGACATTAGTAACTCAAGAGTTCCTAAGTTACCATTCCAAGCCAAGAACATAAAACTCTACTCTAAAATCCAACCAAGCATTTCATCAAACACTTGGAAGGCACAAAAGGAAAACATAGTAAATCAACAACAAGAATTAATTCTAACTACAATCAAATGTAAAGAATTAACAACAACAATTAAAGGAAACAAGATCTACATGAATTACCTCTTATTGAATTGAAAGAAAATGGAATGAACAGTAGTAGATCTACAACAAAACATAAGAACAACATAAAGGAAATTACAACAAAAGAATAGAAGAAGATGAATCTAACAACAAGAAATTGAAAGGTAGAAGTAGAAGAAAGCAAAGATTAAAACCTAGATCTAAGAACTAATCCTAATCCTAATCCTAGAGAGAAGTGAGAGCTTCTCTCTCTAGAAACTAACTCTAACTACTAAACTATGACTAATGATCAAAGTATGAGAGTATGTTCATTCCCCCTTCAATCCTTGGCTTAAATAGCATCAGAAATGAGTTGGATTGGGCCCACAAGACTTCTAAAATTGCTGGCCACATCTTGCTTTAAGTGAACCAGGTGGCAGCAACGGCGCGTGCGCGTACTATGCGCGTACGCATCACCATGCTCGATTCAACCATAGCAAATCTTATATCGCTTCGAAGCCCCAGATGTTAGCTTTTCAACCCAACTGGAACCGTATCATTTGGACCTCTGTAGCTCAAGTTATGGTCATTTAAGTGCGAAGAGGTCGGCTTGACAGCTTTCCGGTTCTTTCATTTCTTCATGAGTTCTCCAACTTTTCATGCTTTCTTTCTTCATTCCCTTGATCCAATCATTGCCTCCTAAACCTTAAATCACTTAACAAACATATCAAGGCATCTAATGGAATCAAGGAGAATTAGATTTAGCTATTTTAAGTTCTAAAAAGCATGTTTTCACTCTTAAGCACAATTAAAGGAGAATATACAAAACCATGCTAATTCATTGAATAAATGTGGGTATAAGGTGATAAAATCCCCTAAAATCAATACAAGATAAACCCTACAAATGGGGTTTATCACATACCACTAAGGTCTAGGGGCTAAAGGAGTAAAAATAGAGGTTTAGAGGTTCAAAATTAAGTTTTAAAACACAAAAGTTCATTTGTTGAAAACAGGGTCGTCGCATATGTAAGCACCTTGCTCGCGTACGCAATCCCTCAAAAACCACTGCTCGTGTACGCAAGATGCCAACCTGAATAGGTTGGTCACGTCGCGTAAGCAAGTTTTGCAGAATGGCAAAAATGCTGAATGCTGCAGAATTTTCAATTTTGCACTCCGAACATCTGATGGCCATAACTTTTTTGATTTGAAACATTTTTCATCCATTCTTCGAATGGCGTGAACTTCACAGTCCCTATTTTCATATAAAATAAGTTTGAAATAATTTGTGGGTTCAGAAGTTGAGTTATAGCTCGCCGAAATTCGGCCAAAAATTAGTTTTTCACAAAAGTTCATAAACCTATATTCTTACAAAAATGAACTCAATTACCAACACTCCTGTAATATAAACAGCATCATAACATATCATTTACAGCACCAAAATATCCACATCCTACCACAATCGACCATACATCAATATTACATAATCTCATGCATAAAATATCTCAATTAACCAACAAGATCATCAATAATTTTCATCACATATATATTCATTCCTATCATCCTCACCATTCATCCTCAAAATCATCATGCATCAATACATTCTCACCACAACATCAGTTTCCAAAATCCATACTTAACCCAAATCAACAATCATCATCAAGAATACTAAGCCTTTAATACAATCATGCATTCCAACCTATCCTACGGTCATCTAGCCTAAATTTTCACAAGACATTACATATCAAATACGAGAAACCAAAATCATACGTTGACCGATTTCCTCGTAACACCCGAAACGTTATAATTTACACCATTCTGCAAAAATCCAAGCTTTCAAGGTCACACCAAACAGATCTCCAACTCTCCAAAAACCAACATCAAGTCTCTAACACCACCAACGTGCCCCAAAGTAGCCCACAACTCAATCTAATACAAATAATCATCACTAAATCAATATAAACTTCACTTAAACATAGATTTCACAAGGGTTTGGGAGTCTTCACCTTACCAATGAAGATTTGGGTCAATACCCAGCAAGTCCATAAAGATAATTTGATCCTAAATACCAAAATCACATAATCTCTCAAAAATCAAAACCTAAATTTGTGAGAAATGGGGAAATAGAAAACTGGGCACACAATATCAAATTTCTTACCAAAGAGTTGGATGGATTTTGTAGAGAATTCCAATATGAACGCGTGGCCGCTGACGGCTCGTCAATCAAACACTAGAAGAAAAAAGGGCTATCGGGACACTTTTTTCTTGCCACGCTTTTGTGAGGGTGGCCATTAATTTGTGATTTGGCCATGTTTTTTTTCGCCACGCTTTATAGAGAAAAACGTGTACGCTTTTATGAGGGTGGCCACTTATTTGTGATTTGGCCATGATTTTTTTGTCACGCTTGAAAAGCGTGGCCATAGAGAGAAATTGGTATGCTTGAAAAGCGTAGCTAATTTATCTTCCAATGGTCACCTTTTTAAAGCGTGCCTATATCCTGTGTTTATTTGGGCACTTTACAAAAGCGTACCGATAGAGTTCCCTCTCCCAAAATTTAGTTTTCCACCCATTTTTTTCAAACACTTTTCTTTTTTTGTTTTTTTTCTGAATTTTTACTTTTAAACCTATAAGTGATAACCTTTCATCACTTTTGAATCTCACATTTCTATCCCATTCCCCTAACCCTAATTCACACAGCAGTAGTGCCTCCCTCTTCCTCGTTTTCAACATTCGAGCACTTCTCCTCGTCCTCCATCTTTCTCTAGCACCATTATTTCAGTCTTTCCCCCAACCCTCATAGACTCGGCCCTTCTCCACTCTCCTCCTCCGCGCCACTCATCCCCTCCACCGTCGCAGTCCCTGGCTCACCCTTTCCTTCCCTCGCAGTCACAATGGTCATCACCCGTAGTCCTCCGTGGAACTCGCTTATCACTCGAAGTCAAACTCCGAAGTCGTCGCCCGTTGTCCTCCTCGAAACTCACCCGTCGCCCGTCGTCATCCATGGAACTTGCAGCCTCTATCGTCCTCCGTGGTACAACACAATAAACAGTCGCATTCCTCTACATCCTTCACCCAGCTCTCTGAAACTTTGTGATAAACCATTATTTTATGATTTATATTGTGTTTAATTGAGTGGTTTTATCAAGTCTTCACCCACTTATTCATATAATTTGCATGTATTTATAATTCCTTCCTGAAATTGTTCCATGATTGAAAACTTGCTTCCTAAAGACCTTTTAATTGTATATTTTTACTTTCTTTTGTACCATTCGATGCCATGATCTGTGTGTTAAGTGTTTCGAGCTTCATAGGGCAGGAATGGCGTAAGGAATGGAGAGGAAGCTTGCAAAAATGGAAGGAACACAAGGAATTGAGGAGATGACCAGCGAGAAGTGACGCGGGCACATGGCTCATGCGACCGCGCAAAATGGAGGAAATCACAAGGACGCGCTTGCATGCCTGACGCGACCGCGTGGATTGGAAGCTGCATGAGTGACGCGAATGTGTGGATGACGTGCACGCATGGCACGAGAAACGCTGAGTGACGTGAACGCGTGGACGACGCGGTCGCGTGACGTGCGCGATCTGTAGAATTACAGAAGCCACTGGCATAGATTCTGGGCCGCATTTCAACCTAGTTTTCGGCCCAGAAACACAGATTAAATCCAGGGAACATGCAGAGACAAGGAGTGATGACATGTCATCATATACCTATTTTCTATGCTTTTTCATACAAGAAATTGATGATTTGTGCTTAAATATTGAATGCTTTTGTACTTAAAGGATATATTTTCTTGATATTTTAATTTTATAAATCTTGTAGGAAATAAGAAGAAAAAGAAGCAAAGAAGCACAAAAAAAGGAGAAAAAAAGAGCTTTGGGACACACTTTGAAGTTGGAGCACACTTTGGAGCCTTAGGCCACGCTTTTAAAAGCGTGGCCCATGACCAAATCAAAGGAGAATAAGCAATCAACGCACACTGCCCTGCTCTTGCCAAGGGCAGGGCAATATCATGATGAAACAAAGAGAGGTTGGAAGCAAATTTTCGCTAAGTTAAAATCTGGGTGCTCACACCATGACCATGCCTACTTCAAAGGGCTATAACTTGAGCTACAAACGTCCAATTGATGTGCTTCCAGTTGCGTTGGAAAGCTGACATTCAGAGATTTCCAACGATATATAGTAATCCATATTTGGCATACAATTGAGGCATGAGCGAAAGGCATCTTTAAGGGCCAAAAATAAGCAAAAATAAACCAAAGTGCTTCCACCAAGGCTCGAAGCTGGAGCCTCACTCCAAAGCAAAGTAGCGCTCAATTTTCTGCTCTGCCCTCTTGGAGAGCAGGGTAATGTCGTGCTCTCTTCATGAAAAATCAAGGAAAATTGCTCCCCCAAATGCTTTCACCAAGGTTCGAACACAAGACCTCCAAGGAAGCAAAGCCTTATGTGTGAATTAGGTGCCAAGGAAACCAAGGAAAAGGAGCAGAGTGTGCCTCCACCAAGTTTCAAACTTGGAACCTCACATTTTGGCAACATTGCCCTGCCCTCTGCAAGGGCAAGGCAGCAATTCTTGGTGCATGGTACAAAAATTGGCACGGCCAGCTTGCACAATTGTCGCGCACCAAAGGAGTTTCGGCCAGCAACAAACGCGCACCATGGCAACTCTGCCCTATCCACCACAAGGGCAGGGCAGCATCCTGACGCACCAAGCACGCACGCAACGAGGGCCGCACGCACCATTTCCTGCTCTGCCCTCCACAAGGGCAGGGCAGCCTCCTGGAAGCAAACACTCATGGGCCAAAATTCAACCAAAATTCCATTTAAATTCAATTCCTCTCCAAATTGAATCAAGGCCAACCAAACCCATTTCTCCTCAAATCCAAAGCAAGCAAAGCCCACATCATCACTCAAAGGCAAATTGGATCAATTAAATTAGGATTTTCATTTTTGTAATTTGTTTTAATTTCATTTTTATTTTTCATTTAGTAAAGCCTATATAAAGGCATCAATTGGAGCTCGATTAAAAAGGACGAAAGGAGGTTAGCTCCACTAGGGAGCATTAGGATTTGAGAGCTCTCTCCTTTAATTTTCATTTCTGTCTTGAATCTTGGATTGAGATTTGAAGGAATTCTGTTTCATTCTTGATCTAAGATTGCTCTTTGTTGATTTTCTGCATAATTCAGTGAATTGAGTTTTGGATCCAAGTTTTTCTCTACGGCTTTCATCTTTCTTTCTTCTTCAATCTGCTTTCTACTTTGATCAAGGAAGGAATTGAGATCTAGACTTGTTTTCTAGTCTCTTTGATTCCCTGAGATCTTCAATTTTATTTTGCAATTGAGTTGAGTTCTTGGCTGCTGTTCTGTTTTTACTGTTCCATTGGTTTTCAATTTACTTTCAAGCAATTTAATTCTTCTGCACTTGTTCTTCATTTTACATTTCTGTTAATGATCCCAATTTACTTTCCTGCAAGTTAAGCTTTCTGCAAGAGTTTCTGAGTTTTGATCTATTGCTCTCTTTAATTTCCAGCACCCAACCCCCCTTTACTTTTCATGCAATTTACTTTTCTTGCAATTTAAGTTTCAGCTATTTTACTTTGTTGCTCTTTAAGTTTTCTGCCCATTTACATTCTGCAACTTTATCATTCCTACAATTTACTTTCTGTTGATCAACTTCACACAATTCACTTCAATGTTAGCTTGACTAAACTAATCACCCACTAAAGTTGCTTGATCCATCAATCCCTGTGGGATCGACCTCACTCTTGTGAGTTATTACTACTTGATGCGACCCGGTATACTTGCCGGTTGGATTTGTGTGTTGGAAATTCATTTTTCCACAAAAACACCATCAAGTTTTTGGCGCCGTTGCCGGGGATTGATTTAGATCAACAATGATTAAGTGGGTGAGAAGTCTAGATCAAGCATTTTCTTTATTTTTGTTTTCTGTTTTAGATTGAAACCAAGGTGTTTGAGTTATTGCCTCACTAAGAAATTCTTTCTCTATGATATGAATTTCAAATTTCATTGATGTTTACAAAATACAAATGGAGTTCAACTCATCTTATGGTCAAACAAAATTTTATGGGATATCACCCACCATCACCAATCTCTAATGGTGGTTGGGAATATCACCAAGAAACTTCAAATTCTGGGCACTCCATATCATGGAGCTATGCTTCAGAACCACAAGATGAGAAAGAAAATCATATGGGATATTTCCCTCCACCACAAAATGATGCAAGTCATGATTCTAATGGTGGCTGGGAAGGGAATTCTAGTGCTCCATATGATATTCATCCAAAGACATCATCACTTGACCATACTTCAACAGAAAGCCCCTTTCAAAACTCACCACCCACACAAACTTCCATGAACCACTCAAGGCTCTCAAAGCTTGAGTCCATGTTCAAAAAATATGAGGAGGAGACAATGAAAGTCTGGAAAGAACAAGAAAACTCCCTCAAAAACATGGAAGTGCAGTTAGCTCAATTGGTGAGTGCAACAAAGAAGGAGGAAAAACAAGAGGAAGAGGCTACTGCATCAAGTGAAATTGCAAAGAAGGAAGAGGTGGTGGAAACATTTGAACCTAAAACTGCACTTGAGATGACAAGAGAACCTGAACACTCACAACCTCCTCAAACTCCCTTGGACCAAAGATGCTCAACACTGATCGAAAAATATGAAGAGGAGATGAAGAAAGCTTGGGAAGATCAACAAACCTCCTCCATGAAAGAGCTATTAAAGCAAATGTTGAGTGTAAAAGAGGAAGTGGAAGAACAAGCTAGTGAGGAGGATAATCAAGAACGTCCAAACTCAAGGGAAATAGAGAGGCACATGAAGGACAAGCTCATTGAACCACCAATTCAAAAGGCTCTGGATGAAGATCAAACTCCAAAAATCACACAGTAACCAATTCATGAATCCAAAGAAGTGAAGGCAACTAACAAGAGCACCAATCCTGTCCCTGATCTAGCAAGCAAGATCAATCAAGCCATTTGCAAAAGGAAGCTTGCTGAGGAAAGGCCAAGACAAGGGACAGTAGCTGAATCTTCTCCCCCCTTGAGGTCATTCCTCTTAACAAACTGGAAGAAGAGGAAGAAAGTGAAGAACAATATGTCAAGCTAATGACACTAAAAGAGCGCTTGTTGGGAGGCAACCCAACCTTAGGTAACATTTCATTTCTCTGTTTGGTTTATTCCCTTTCTTTGCTGTGTTTAAATTTCAATAAATTGGCATATGATCACATTCTAAGTTTGGTGTTGCCCTGCAACAAATTGTTTTCAATTCCTTAGGATGATTGCATCAATTCTACATGAAAGTGTCACATTAAGATTCTAAGTTTGGTGTGCCACTTATCTTCTATGCAACTCATCCAACAACATCACTTGTCTGCATAATTATATTGCCTTTGCATTGTTATTTTTCTTTTGTTTTGACATTTCGTTTGCATTCTCTTTGTTTTAGTCACCTCTTTATTTTTAAGTTTTCTTTTATCAACTGTTTTTGTTAATACAGCATCAAGAGATCCTTATTCATGATAGATTTTTGGCTTGGTGATTGTATTCAACAAATAACAGTTTCTTTTATTTAGTTTTGTTTCAAATAAAATTGACATATGGTTGCATTCTAAGTTTGGTGTTGCTATGCAACAAAATTTGGTCCTAATTTTTACTAGATACTTGCATTAATTTCAAGTGAAAGTGTCACACTAAGTTTTGTGTGCCACTTATCTTTTATGCAATGTATTGTGCTCACCTTCTTATGTTTGCAATCAAAATGTCTTTGTCTCTGATGCCTTGATTGTTATCTTTCATTTTGCTTGCTTAAAACACATGTGCTACTAACATTTCATTGTGTAAGACATTCATGATCCATCTTAGCCCCATAGCCATTGTTCTAATTGTTGCTTGAGGATGAGCAAGCATTCTGAGTTTGGCAAGGGAAAGAGGAAGAATAGAGGAAAAATGACAACAATAATGAAGATGAACTACAAGATTGTAGAGTTCCTTTTATTCTCATTTGTTTCCGGCACTTAAATTGCATGATTGTCTTCATCTTTTCTGTTTACATGTCTGTATGAATAAAGCATAGCTTGAATTTTGAATTATAACATGGTGCAGTACCATTATGACTACCAACTTGAATCCTGTGAGTTCAAAAGCAATAAAGTATCATGATCATAAACAAACAAGGCATTAAAGAA
Source organism: Arachis hypogaea (assembly GCF_003086295.3). Lineage (NCBI taxonomy): Eukaryota > Viridiplantae > Streptophyta > Magnoliopsida > Fabales > Fabaceae > Arachis > Arachis hypogaea. Next base: position 50,498,382 of record NC_092044.1, on the reverse strand, counting down.
GAACTTAGCATGTGCATAAAAGTTTTGGAAAGCTAGTATGATTAATTGTTGCTCAATTGCATTAGATTTTATTTAATTGAAGTTTTCATCTAGGATATTTTGTGAAATCTTTTGAAATCATGAAAACCTTGAAGAAGCAAATACAATTAAAGCAAGAAAAGAAAAAGGGAAAGAATGAGAAAGCTAAAGGCTCTGAGTACCAATGGCAATTTATTTGCTAAGTGCTTGTGGTGTTTATGTATCAAGCCAAATGCTTGAAAACAAAACACTTAGAAGTCAAGGCTAGGCTCAAGTGCAAAAGCACTCCCTCAAAGCTCAAGGTTCTGAGCATCAATGATTAGAGAGTCGAGAAAAGAAAAGAAAAATGAGCTTAATGAAGTCCTCTAATTAAATGCTTGTGGTGCTTATGTATCAAGTGGTAATACTTGAAAACAAAGCATTTAGAAGTCGTAGCTTTGTTATTAACTCATGGGGCAAAGCACCCAAAAGGAGAAGCAAAAAAAAAAATCAAAAGCTTGTTTCAAGGAAGAATTATAAGAAAAAGATTTCATAAAATGAGCTAGATAGAAGCATCAATCATTTACATTTCATTTGTGATTGAAGCATGCATAGAAAACTAGCTAACCATGAACATTGAGTTGCTATTCTTCTTACCTTGGATTGTCAATCTTTATTGCATGATTCTTTTCTTGCTTGGGGACAAGCAAGGTTTAACTTTGGTGTTGTGATGACATGTCATCATATACCTATTTTCTATGCTTTTTCATACAAGAAATTGATGATTTGTGCTTAAATATTGAATGCTTTTGTACTTAAAGGATATATTTTTTTGATATTTTAATTTTATAAATCTTGTAGGAAATAAGAAGAAAAAGAAGCAAAGAAGCACAAAAAAGGAGAAAAAAAGAGCTTTGGGACACACTTTGAAGTTGGAGCACACTTTGGAGCCTTAGGCCACGCTTTTAAAAGCGTGGCCCATGACCAAATCAAAGGAGAATAAGCAATCAACGCACACTGCCCTGCTCTTGCCAAGGGCAGGGCAATATCATGATGAAACAAAGAGAGGTTGGAAGCAAATTTTCGCTAAGTTAAAATCTGGGCGCTCACAGCATGACCATGCCTACTTCAAAGGGCTATAACTTGAGCTACAGACGTCCAATTGATGTGCTTCCAGTTGCGTTGGAAAGCTGAAGTGCTTCGACCAAGGCTCGAAGCTGGAGCCTCACTCCAAAGCAAAGTAGCGCTCAATTTTTTGCTCTGCCCTCTTGGAGAGCAGGGCAATGTCGTGCTCTCTTCATGAAAAATCAAGGAAAATTGCTCCCCCAAATGCTTTCACCAAGGTTCGAACACAAGACCTCCAAGGAAGCAAAGCCTTATGTGTGAATTAGGTGCCAAGGAAACCAAGGAAAAGGAGCAGAGTGTGCCTCCACCAAGTTTCGAACTTGGAACCTCACATTTTGGCAACATTGCCCTGCCCTCCGCAAGGGCAGAGCAGCAATTCTTGGTGCATGGCACAAAAATTGGCACGGCCAGCTTGCACAATTGTCGTGCACCAAAGGAGTTTCGGCCAGCAACAAACGCGCACCATGGCAACTCTGCCCTGTCCACCACAAGGGCAGGGCAGCATCCTGACGCACCAAGCACGCACGCAACGAGGGCCGCACGCACCATTTCCTGCTCTGCCCTCCACAAGGGCAGGGCAACCTCCTGGGAGCAAACACTCATGGGCCAAAATTCAACCAAAATTCCATTTAAATTCAATTCCTCTCCAAATTGAATCAAGGCCAACCAAAACCATTTCTCCTCAAATCTAAAGCAAGCAAAGCCCACATCATCACTCAAAGGCACATGGATCAATTAAATTAGGATTTTCATTTTTATAATTTGTTTTAATTTCATTTTCATTTTTCATTTAGTAAAGCCTATATAAAGGCATCAATTGGAGCTTGATTAAAAAGGACGAAAGGAGGTTAGCTCCACTAAGGAGCATTAGGATTTGAGAGCTCTCTCCTTTAATTTTCATTTCTGTCTTGAATCTTGGATTGAGATTTGAAGGAATTCTGTTTCATTCTTGATCTAAGATTGCTCTTTGTTGATTTTCTGCATAATTCAGTGAATTGAGTTTTGGATCCAAGTTTTTCTCTACGGCTTTCATCTTTCTTTCTTCTTCAATCTGCTTTCTACTTTGATCAAGGAAGGAATTGAGATCTAGACTTGTTTTCTAGTCTCTTTGATTCCCTGAGATCTTCAATTTTATTTTGCAATTGAGTTGAGTTCTTGGCTGCTGTTCTGTTTTTACTGTTCCATTGGTTTTCAATTTACTTTCAAGCAATTTAATTCTTCTGCACTTGTTCTTCATTTTACATTTCTGTTCATGATCCCAATTTACTTTCCTGCAAGTTAAGCTTTCTGCAAGAGTTTCTGAGTTTTGATCTATTGCTCTCTTTAATTTCCAGCACCCAACCCCCCTTTACTTTTCATGCAATTTACTTTTCTTGCAATTTAAGTTTCAGCTATTTTACTTTGTTGCTCTTTAAGTTTTCTGCCCATTTACATTCTGCAACTTTATCATTCCTGCAATTTACTTTCTGTTGATCAACTTCACACAATTCACTTTAATGCTAGCTTGACTAAACTAATCACCCACTAAAGTTGCTTGATCCATCAATCCCTGTGGGATCGACCTCACTCTTGTGAGTTATTACTACTTGATGCGACCCGGTATACTTGACGGTTGGATTTGTGTGTTGGAAATTCATTTTTCCACAAAAACACCATCAAGGAGAACAATTCATTCCGCATAATTTCTAGTTTTTAGATCTGATTTTACGGCTCCCCTAGGCTTCTCTTTTTTGACATTCATAATTTAGGATTTGAAGATTTTTTGGCTTTGGCTTTTGAAAAGAGTCGACCTCCGAAACTGGTCATTCTATTTTGTTTATCTACTTTTCATTTACTCTTCCATATTTTTAAATTGTCAGAATTAACATTGGATTATTTTAGAGTTCATTAATACAAGACTATTTTTAGTTTTAATTAATCTCTTTGATTATTGTTTATTATGCCTTTTTTTATTTTCCCCATTAATTTTGTGAAGTTTACATTTATGATGATGGAGTAGTTTCCCAACTTGATTGGGAGTTGATTAAAAGGAGAACCTTGAGTTGGAATACTCAAGAATTTAATTGTAATTGGTTCATTGTTGGTTGGCTTGTTAGTCACTAACTCTAATCCTTCCCAAGGGAGAGGATTATGACTTGTGAATAGAAGTTGACTTTTAATTTGACTTTTCTTCATTCGTTGAGGGTTGACTAAATAAAAACAATGACTAATTATTAATTGATCTTGAAAAAACTCCAACAAGGATAGAACTTGCAATTGATCTTCTCCCGGTCAATATTTTTATTTAAATCATATAAATTCTCTAATTTAATTTTCTGTTCATCAAACTCAAAACCCATTTGGAAAACCTCTGATTGATAAAATAGTAGATCTTCCTACAACTTGTTGGGAGATGACCTGGGACTCATACTCCCAGTATTTTATTTCTAAAATTTGTGACAACTCTTTTCTAAATTGATAAGTGGATTTTTTGCCGGTTAAGAACTGTACTTGCAACGCCATTTTTCTAAATAATTCTTAATTTGCCAATTTTCGCTTACATCAATTTTTGGCGCCGTTGCCGGGGAGTTGCAATAGTGTGCTAATTTATTGATTGAAATTTATTTAATTGCATTTTTCTTTTTATTTTGCTACTATGAGCTGCATGTTTCTTTCATTGAATGACGCGTTCACTTCCTGATCCAAGCTTGCCAATATTTGACCCTGAGATTGAAAGAACTATTTCACGTATAAGGCAAGCTCGACGTCGGTTAGTCCTCGCCAAGGACGAATCTGAAATGTCACTTAAGGAAGAAACAAGCTCCCTTTCTACTGATTCGGTTGATTTATGTGCAGGTGACATGGCCGCACCTAGGAGAGTCACTATCCAGGAGGCTGGAGCCCCTGATTTTACACTATAGCCGTATCAAGCGCACCACCCAGCGGTGGCTATGGATTTTGAAATAAAGACTGCACTACTCAACTTGATGCCCAAGTTTCATGGCTTACCTGCTCAAGAGCCTATCAAACACCTTGTGAATTTTTAGACAGCTTGTTCTACTGTTAAGCGTGATGGTATTGATGAAACTTCTATTCTGTTAAAAGCCTTCCCGTTTTTTCTTGAGGGAAAGGCAAGAGATTGGTACTACACTCAACCCGGAGCAACTATTTCTAACTGGGATACGCTTAGAAGAGAATTTTTGGAGAAATTCTTTCCAACTGAGGTTACCGATAAACTGAGGAAAGACATTTCCATGATCGATCAGGATAAATCTTAGACTCTCTACGAATATTGGGAGCGCTTCAATAATCTTCTGGAAGCATGTCCCCACCATATGATTGACAAGATAGTGTTGCTCGACTACTTTACACAGGGCATAAAGCCTCAACATAAGACCACATTGGAAGGTGCTAGTAATGGTCTATGAAAAAGTACAAGACTACTGATGAGGCATGGCAATTGATCAGCGACTTTGCTGAATCTACTAGGAATCACAGGCAAAAATAAAGTCGGTCAAGAGCTGTTGCAGAGGTATCCTCTAGCAAAGACACTACTGCTCTAACCCAGAGTATATGCGAAATGACCAACTTACTGAAGCAGATGTAGTTGAGTCAACAACAAGCTCAGCCTTCTCCACCACAGCAAAGCCAATAGTTGGTTCCACAAAGAGTATGCGGGATCTGTACCGATTACAGTCATTATACTGATGAATATCCGCAACTCCAATAGGAAGACAACACTGTGGCAGCCACTCATAACTTTTATGACCGCCCCAATCAAGGGTACAATCAAGGTGGTAGCTACAACCATGGATGGCAAGATAACTCCAACCAAGATTGGAGAGATAATTCTAACCAGGGTTGGAGGGACAATCATAACAATAGAAACTAGAGGTGGAATAACAATAACAAATTCAGGCAACAGAATCAGAATTAGACCTATAGAGCACCTCATCTAAGGCAGCCTCAAGCATCTCAACAGACCCCTCAGATCACTTATCCATCTTCATCTTCTAATGATGAGTTACTACAATCTATTGATCAGAGACAGCATGCCATGGAAAACAACCTTACTTCTACTCTAAATGGTCTTAACACTACCTTGCAAGCCCTTGTCTCATAGATTGGATCACTGAATAACTCCAACAACCAGTCTTCGAGCTCTGGTGGACTCCCCTCTCAACCATTACCCAACCCCAAGGGTGGCATCAATGCCATTACCCTAAGGTCTGGAACCACACTGCAAGAGAGGAACCCGGAGGAACCAAGCCTGCTAGAACATGCCCCAGCTGCGGACACAGTTGAGGTAGAGGATGCTGAAAAATAAGAAGATGAAGCACAAGGCATGGCTGAAGCAGAAGCAGCCCAACCAAGGAATGCAAAACCTCAGCAAGCTGAAGCTGTAAAAGACACCATTCCTATTCCATTTCCACACCTTGCTAAGAAATCCAAAAGGCAGATGGAACTTGATCCCAAAATGGTAGAGATCTTCAAAAAGGTTGAGGTAACTGTTCCCCTTTTTGATGTTATTCAGCAAGTATCTAAATACGCAAAGTTTCTAAAAGAATTGTGCATACATAAAGATAAAATTAGTAAATTAGAAACTATTCCTTTAGGTAGTTCTATATCTGCTTTAATGGGAGATATACTTGAAAAATGTAGTGACCCAGGCCCATGCATGGTTAACTGCACCATTAGAGGTGTGATATTTTCTGACTGCATGTATGATTTAGGAGCGTGCGTGAGTATTATGCCCTTGTCTATATATAATGCTTTAAGGCTCCCTCCATTAAAAAGGTTGGCAGCTCGTTTTGTGTTAGTAGATAAAAGTATTATTATAGTGTTTGAAATTGCTAAAGATGTGTTAGTAAGCATTAAGGGGCTCACGTTTCCCATTGACTTCTATATCTTGGAGATGTCCCAAAATGACTCAGGGAGGCCTTCCTTGATCCTGCTTGGATGACCATTTTTGAAGACTTTGAAATTCAAGTTGGATGCCTTTTCGGGAACCTATTCCTTTGAGGTAGATGGCAGAATAGTGAGCTTCAATCTGGATGAAGCTATGAAGCACCCCCAGAAGATCACTCCATATTCCAATGTGACATCATTGAAGAAATCATAGCAGCAACTCGCCAGGAAGACATGGAAGAGAATCACATGGAGCACGATCCAAGTGTGGGGACACCCTCTGAACATACTAAAGATTCATTACCATTTTTACCAACCCAGAAAATCCAGAACCAAACCATGAGCAAAAAATAAAATTAAAGCCTCTTCTTCCACACCTCAAGTATCCATACCTTGAGGACAAGCAGAAGTTTCCAGTTATCATTGCAAGGGAGCTCACTTCCCAACAAGAAGAACATTGCTTAGTGTATTGAGGACGTATAAGAAAGCAATTGGATGGAGCTTGGAGGATATAGTAGGCATCAGGCCTCTAGTTTGCAAACATAGAATATTTTTAGAAGAATGAGCAAAGCCTGTCCATCAACCTCAGAGAAGATTGAATCCCACCATCTTAGAAGTTGTCAATAAGGAAGTAACTAGACTGCTTGAAGCAGATATCATTTACCCCATTTCAGATAGCGAATGGGTCAATCCAGTACAAGTGGTGCCCAAGAAGTCTGGAGTCACAACAATAAGAAATGAGCAAGGGGAACTTCTGACAACCAAAGTGCAGAACGTATGGAGAGTTTGCATTGACTAGAGGTGTCTCAATCAAGCCACTCGCAAGGATCATTATTCCTTGCCATTCATTGATCAGATGCTTGATCGCCTGTCAGGTAAATCTCATTACTGCTTTCTAGTTGGTTATACAGGTTATTTTCAAATCCATATAGCTCCTGAAGATCAGGAAAAGACTACTTTTACATGTCTTTTTGGGACTAATGCTTATAAACGAATGCCCTTTGGCTTATGCAATGCACCAGCTACTTTCCAAAGGTCTATGATGAGTCTTTTCTTTGATCTCATTGAGACCTGTATGGAAGTTTTTATGGATGACTTTAGCGTATATGGTGATTCATTTAGCCTTTTCTTGGATAGTTTATCTAGAGTATTGGACATGTGTGTTAGTTTAAATCTTGTTTTAAATTTTGAAAAGTGTCATTTTATGGTAAAACAAGGTATTATTCTAGGACATGTTGTTTCTGATACTGGTATCTCTGTAGACCCGGCAAAGGTGGATGTTATTTCTAGTTTACCTTACCCCTCCTCTGTGAGGAAAGTCCGTTCGTTCCTTGGCCATGCAGGTTTTTACAGGAGATTCATTAAGGACTTAAGTAAGGTAGCCCTACCTTTATCTAGACTACTGCAAAAAGACATTGAGTTCGAGTTCAGTGAGGATTGCAAACAAGCGTTTGATAAGCTGAAGACCGCCCTAACTCAAGCTCCGATTGTGAGGGGACCAGACTGGAGCCAACCATTTAAATTCATATGTGACGCCTCTAATCATGCAGTAGGAGCAGCACTAGCTCAACATGAAGGTAACGACCCTTTTGTAATTGCCTATGCATCTAAGACTTTAGATGCTGCTCGTACTGATGATGCTAACACTATTGTTTCCTTTGTTAGAAACCATATTATTTGTCGCTTTAGATCACCACGAGCAATCGTGAGCGATCAAGGCACTCACTTTTGTAACAGGAGACTAACAGGTTTACTAAAGAGGCATGGGATAATTCATAAAGTATCAATAGCCTATCACCCCGAGACTAATGGGCAAGCAGAGGTGTCTAACAGAGAGATAAAGTGCATACTGCAAAAGATAGTCAAGCCTCATAGAAAGGACTGGAGCATCAGGCTCTAAGATGCGCTTTGGGCATATCGGATAGCATACAAGACACCGATTGGGATGAGTCCTTTCTGCTAGGTTTATGGAAAGGCCTGTCATCTCCCATTTGAGTTATAACACAAGGCCTTCTGGGCGGTAAAGGAATGCAACATGGACTATGAGAGAGCCGGAGCTGAACGGAAGTTGCAACTGCAAGAATTAGAGAACCTTCGCCTAGAAGCCTAGAAAACTCTAGGCTGTATAAAGAGAAGGTGAAGGCTGTGCATGACAAGAACATCAAGAGAAAAGAATTCCAACCTAGGGACTTAGTCCTCCTTTATAACTCCAGAATGCGGCTGATGCCATGCAAGCAGATATCCAGATGGGATGGTCCCTATCGAGTAGAGAGGGTGGAACCATACGGAGTCTTTCACTTGAGCCATCCTTCAAGCTCTGAACTTATTAAAGTCAATGAACATTGCTTGAAGTTATTCCATGGCGAAAAGATGGTGAAAAACTAGGAACTAGAGATCTTCCTATTGGAAGATCCACTCACAGCAGAAGACTGAGCTAGTGGAGCGTCCAACTTAAGGACGTTAAAGCAAAGTGCCAGGTGGGAGACAACCCACCATGGTATGATCGTTCCTTTCCTTCTCCTTAATTTCCTTCATCAATAACTCTTCTTAGTACTAATGCCTATATTTTGCATCTCATCTGAAATTGCATTTTGTATATAAAAAAAGGGATTAAGGCATGCGACGCACCAGCGTCGTTGATGCGCTCGCGTCATAGTGCCTTCGCAACATTGAAGAAAAGAAATAGAGAGTTACGTAGGAGTGTGGCTGGAGGTGTGTGATAAACCCCAATTTTAGGGTTTATCTTGTATCGATTTCAGGGGTTTTATCGACGATTCCATACGCTTTTCATATGAAAATACACGGTTTTGTGTTTCTCCCCTAGTTTTTGCCTTATGGATGGAAGCATGCCTATTTTGCACTAAACTAGATACATTTCTATTCTTCTATTGGTGCCATTCAATGTCGTGACCTGTGTGTTAAGTGGTTTCAGGATATAGGGCATGGATGACCCGGAGGAGAAAAAGAAAGTGGGTGCAAAAGAGGGGAGCATGAGAAATTGAGACTTGGGAACTTCAGCAAGGGCGCGTGTGCGTACTTGGCGCGCCCGCGTGGATTGCACAGCCAGAAGCCAAAGTCAGAAGCCAAGCCACGAGCCGGCACGTGTAGCGGCTGAGCCATGACCACCATGGATGCGCACGCGTACATCACGCATCCGCTCGAATTGCGAGATGGCACAGTGGCGCGCGCGTGTACTTTGCGCGAGTGCGCCGATGCTCGAATATGATTTTTTTAAGGGGTCACGTGACCTGGGCGCGGAGACAGTTGGAGATCCCATTTTGGGGAAAGTGCCTTGGCGGGAAAAGCTTAAAAGACCAGGGGTTAAAGGGTTAAGGGACTTTTAGCTCATTTTTACATTTTTCTAGATTTTTCTCCTTGTGGTAGTTACACTCTTGGGTAGAGAGAAAGAGATCTCAAGCTCTCATTAGGGTTCATCTTCTTCAATTTCTGAATTCTCAATCACTCTTTGGTGAGATCAAATTGCATTTCTCAATTTACTTTGTTCCTATTATAGATCTTCTTCTCTAATCTCAGTTAGTGCTTGTAATTGATCAATTCTCATATATCTTAGATTCAACTTTGTGGTTTTGGATTCTATCAATTTCTTGAGAAGTTCATTTCTATTGTTGTTCTTAGTTCATTGTTGTTAATTTCTTGCATTGAAGTGCTTTTAATTCTAATTTCTTCTCATTGTTACTATGTCTTTCATCCTTGCTCATCAAGTGTTTGATAAAATGCCAATACTAGTTATGGAGTAAAAGTTTCTCACTTGGCATAGGGGTTTGGACCATTAGAGATGTTGAATAGTTTAAGTCAATTGTTGATTGGGAATTAGGAAGTGCTAATTGACTTGGAGTATACTGAAGCTAGATTTTCCTAGGGTAAAACTAGGACTTGTGACTCAAGTTAGTTAATCTCATTTGACTTTCCTCTATACCTAGGGGTTAACTAAATGAAGTAAAGCCTAATTGTTATCATCATTGAAGAAACTATAATGATAAAATTTCTAATGCCAACCCTAGGCCAAGTCTTTTAATATTGATAGTTTACCATCTATTCTCGCTAAACATCTAAAAGAACCATAACAAAGCTTCCTAATCAATAATATGCATTCTCTAGCAATTCCAAGGGAGGACGACTCGGGAGACTAGTACTCTCAGTTATAGATTGTAGGATTGTTTGATGCGAAGTTGTGGATGTCGATTAGACTATACTCACGATCATATCCATTATTGAATTCTAAATCGGCATGCTAAATTTCGTTTATCAGTGTGCCCCTGGCACCATTTGACCCACGCAACTGCGTGGATGACGCAATCGCGTTATTTGTAAAATGGCCTCCCCACGCGTCCGTGTCAATCACGCGAACGCGTGGCTCTGCAATTCGACATAAAAGGGTGTATGGCAGTGAGTTGCGTTGGAGTTGGGTTGAACCTGTGCTAGCCGCACAGGCCCTGCCACGCGAACGCGTGCCCCACGCGTCTGCACCGATTTCATAATTTGGCCATCCACGTGATCGCGTCAACCATGCGACCGCATCACCCTAAAATCTGGCAAAACATGTTTCACACTGAGAGTTGTGCAAGCGCGAAGCTGCCTGATTAGCGGATAATTTATACGCTTTTTGGCATTGTTTTTAGGTAGTTTTTAGTAAGTTGAAGCTACTTTTAGGGATATTTTCATTAGTTTTTATGTTAAATTCACATTTCTGGACTTTACTATGAGTTTGTGTGTTTTTCTGTGATTTCAGGTAATTTCTGGCTGAAATTGAGGGACTTGAGCAAAACTCTGAAAAAGGCTGACAAAAGGACTGCTGATTCTGTTGGAATCTGACCTCCCTGCACTCAAAATGGATTTTCTGGAGCTATAAAACTCCAAATGGCACGCTCTCAATGGCGTTGAAAAGTAGACATCCAGATCTTTCCAGAAATATATAATAATTCATACTTTATTCTGGAATTGATGACGTAAAGTGGCGCTCAACGCCAAGTACATGCTGCTGTCTGGAGTCAAACGCCAGAAACACGTCACGACCCGGAGATGAACGCCAGAAACACGCTATAACTCGGTGTTCAACTCCAAAGGAAGCCTCAGCTCGTGGATAGATCAAGCTCAGCCCAAACACACACCAAGTAGGCCCCGGAAGTGAATTTATGCATCAATTACTTACCTCTGTAAACCCTAGTAGCTAGTTTAGTATAAATAAGACTTTTTACTAGTGTATTAGTTGTCTTTTGACCACGTTTCATCTTTGGTCGCAGTTTTGTTTTATTCTTCATCTTAGGAGACTATTGATCACGTTTTGGGGGCTGGCCATTCGGCCATGCCTGAACCTTTCACTTATGTATTTTCAACAGTGGAGTTTCTACACACCATAGATTAAGGGTGTGGAGCTCTGCTGTACCTCAAGTTTCAATACAATTACTATTATTTTCTATTCAATTCTCTTTTATTCTTATTCCAAGATATACATTGCACTTCAACTTGATGAATGTGATGATCCGTGACACTCATCATCATTCTCACCTATGAACGCGCGTGACTGACAACCACTTCCGATCTACCTTAGGCCGGGCGCATATCTCTTAGATTCCCGACGTTAGGATTTTTGCCAGTAAAGAATGTCATAAAAACAGTCGCGTTGTAGATATAGTCTCTAAACCGACAAAAATCCCTTCGTACAAACGTTTTGGTTGTCACAAGTAACAAACCCCTTTAAAAATTGTTAACCGAGTATTCAAACCTCGGGTCGTCTTCTCAAGGAATTGCAGGGATGTATGTTCTTATTATTGGTTATGAGTTTGTAAATTGGGGGATGTTGAGTTTGGGCAATGCGCACAGGTATATTTTCAAGCAATAAAAATAAATAAATAATTGTAAAATAAACTCTTGGCAAGGTATGTGAACTGGAGGTCCTATCCCAGTTATGCTTATCAATTGTAATGAGAATTGGATTTTTCTCCCACTTTGTTAACCTCTAACTATGAAGGTAAGTTAAGTGGATGAATTAATTCTAATTCTCAACTAACAATGAGTTCGATAACTCAAGAGTCACCAATTATTTAACTAAGGCCAAAAGGGGAAAAACTAAATCTACTAGAATAATAATATCCTCAGATTGGGAATAATAAAAAGGAACAATTATAAACTGAAATGCTTCAAATATCATTAAATAAGAAAATCCTAACATGAAAGTCATAAGCCGAATTCAAAAGATAAATTTCAATTAAAGTACTAAAGTGAATAGAAACGAAATTAAATAGAAAGGAACAGTGAACCTGGGATCGAGAGTCACTCCTAAAACTGGGAGAAGACCTAAATCCTAATTTCTAAAAACTCTACCTAAATCCTAATGAGAGAGGAGAGAACCTCTCTCTAAACTAAATCTAAATCATGGAAAAGTAAATTATGAAAAGCCTTCTTATGAATGGATGCATTCCCCCACTTTATAACCTCTGGTCTATGCTTTCTGGACTTGGATTTGGGCCAAAAAGGGGTTTAGAACTCGCTGGGGCGTGTTCTGTAATTTTCTGGTGCGTGGCCTCTGTTACGCGGTCGCGTCAGTCATGCGACCGCGTCATGTGCGTTCTGCTTAAGGCACGCGGTCGCGTCAGTCATGCGGCCGCGTCGCTGAATCTTCGCTTCTGGAATGCGATCGCGTCGTCCATGCGATCGCGTGAACACCAGTTTCCTTAAAGCTCCGTTTTTCTTTCTCCTTCCATTTTTGTATGTTTCCTTTTCCATCCTCTAAGTCATTCCACCTTAGAAAATCTGAAACTACTCAACATACTAATCACGGCATCGAATGGAAATAAAGGTAATTAAAATAATTAATTTTTAAAGCTTAGGAAACAAGTTTTTCACAATACGACATAATAAGGAAGGGAAAGTAAAACCATGCAATTAATGTGAAAAAGTAGGTGAAGGATTATATAAATCACTCAAATTAAGCACAAAAGAACTCATGAAATATGGGTTTATCAATTCCCCAACAGAATCTTCGTGGTATAAGCTAGATAGATGGCGGCATTCATGGGAATCCGGAAAGTATAACCTTGTCTGTGGTATTTCGAGTAGGATTTCGGGAATCTGGAAAGTCTAACCTTGTCTGTGGTATTCCGAGTAGGATTCCGGTATTGAATGACTGTGACGAGCTTCAAACTCCTGAAGGCTGGGCGTTAGGGACAAACACAAAAGAATCAAGGGATTCTATTCCAACCTGATTGAGAACCGACAGAAGATTAGCCGTGCTGTAACAGAGCATAGGACCATTTTCACTGAGAGGATGGGATGTAGCCATTGACAACGGTGATGCCCTACATATAGCTTGCCATGGAAAGGAGTAAGAAAGATTGAATGAATGTAATAAGAAAGTAGAGATTCAAGAGGAGTACAGCATCTCCATACACCTATATGAAATTCCCACTATTGATTTACATAAGTATTTCGATCCTATTTTATTTTCTGTTTATTATTTATTTTCGAACTTATCATAAACCATTTAATCTGCCTAACTGAGATTTACAAGGTAACCATAGCTTGCTTCATACCAACAATCTCTGTGGGATCGACCCTTACTTACGTAAGGTATTACTTGGATGACCCAGTACACTTGCTGGTTAAGTTGAACGCAGTTGTGACCACACATAGTTGTAAACCATGGTATTGGTACCAAGTTTTTGGCGCCATTGCCAGGGAAAGAAAAAGCAATGAATTTTACAAAATACAATAACATATGAATCACAATTTCGTCCACCAAGTTTTTGGCGCCGTTGCCGGGGATTATTCGAGTATGGACAACTGACGGTTCATCTTATTGCTCAGATTAGGTAATTTTCTTTTCAAAAATTTTTCAAAAATCTTTTTCAAAATTTTTCTTTTCTTTTTTCGTTTTTCCAAACTTTATTTTCGAAAAATATAATAAAAAAACAAAAAAATCATTAAATCATAAAAATAAAAAATATTTTGTTTTTCTTGTTTGAGTCTTGAGGCAATTTTTAAGTTTGGTGTCAATTGCATGGTTTTAAAATTTATGCATTATTTTCGAAATTCCATGCATTCATAGTGTTCTTCATGATCTTCAAGTTGTTCTTGACAAGTCTTCTTGTTTGATCTTGATGATTTCTTGTTTTGTGTTGTTTGTTGTTTTTCATATGCATTTTTCGTTTGATAGAGTCCATGCATTAAAGATTTTTAAGTTTGGTCTTGCATGTCTTCTTTGCATCAAAAATTTTTCAAAAATATGTTCTTGATGTTCATCATGATATTCAAAGTGTTCTTGGTGTTCATCTTGACATTCATAGTGTTCTTGCATGCAGTCCTTGTTTTGATCCAAAAAGAAAAGAGAAAAACACAATTATGACGTTTTAATTATTTTTCTCTCTCATAATTAAAATTCAAAAAAATCAAAAAAATATCTTTTCTTTATTTCCCTCCAAATTTTCGAAATTTTGGGTTGACTTGGTCAAAATTTTTAAAATTAGTTGTTTCTTACAAGTCAAGTCAAAATTTCAATTTTAAAAATCTTATCTTTTTAAATTCTTTTTCAAATTATTTTCAAAATCTTTTTCTTATTTTTATATCATATTTTCGAAAATATGCTAACAATTAATGTGATTGGTTCAAAAATTTGAAGTTTGTTACTTTCTTGTTAAGAAAGGTTCAATCTTTAAATTCTAGAATCTTATATTGTAGTTTCTTGTTAGTTAAGCCATTTTAAAAATTAAATCTTTTTCAAAATGCCTTTTTCTTAAAAATCTTATCTTTTTATCTTATCTTTTTCAAAATTTGATTTTAAAATATCTTTTCTATCTTCCTATCTTCTTATCTTTTTAAAATTAAAAACTTCAAATCTTTTTCAATCAACCAACTAACTTTTTGTTTGTTTCTTATCTTTTTCAAAACCAACTAACTACTTCTCCCTCCCTAATTTCGAAAATATCTCATCTCTTTTTCAAAAATTCTTTTTTGTTTTAAATTTTAATTTTAATCTTATCTTATCTCTAATTTTCGAAAATTACTAACACCTTTTTAAAATTATTTTCGAAATTCTCCCTCTCTTTTCTTATTCTATTTAATTATTTATTTACTAACACTTATCTTCACCTCTCTTCATCTAAAAATCCGAACCTATTCTTCTTCACTCTTCTCCCCTTTTTTCTTCTACTAACATAAAGGAATCTCTATACTGTGACATAGAGGATTCCTCTTCTTTTCTTGTTTTCTTCTCTCTCATATGAGCAGGAACAAGGATAAAAGCACTCTTGTTGAAGCTGATCCTGAACCTGAAAGGACTCTGAAGTGGAAACTAAGAGAAGCTAAATTACAACAATCCAAAAGTAACCTTTCAGAAAGTTTCAAACAAGAGAAGGAGATGGCAGCCGAACCCAATAATGATAATGCAAGGAGGATGCTTGGTGACTTTACCAAACCCACGTCCAAATTTGATGGAAGAAGCATCTCCATTCCTGCCATTGGAGCAAATAATTTTGACCTGAAACCTCAGCTAGTTGCCTTAATGCAACAAAACTGCAAGTTTTATGGACTTCCATCTGAAGATCCTTATCAGTTTTTAACTGAGTTCTTGCAGATCTGTGAGACTGTTAAGACGAATGGAGTAGACCCTGAAGTCTACAGGCTCATGCTTTTCCCTTTTGCTGTAAGAGACAGAGCTAGAATCTGGTTAGACTCACAACCTAAAGATAGCCTGGACTCTTGGGAGAATCTGGTCACGGCTTTCTTGGATAAATTCTTTCCTCCTCAAAAGCTGAGCAAGCTTAGAGTGGATGTTCAGACCTTCAAACAAAAAGATGGTGAATCCCTCTATGAAGCTTGGGAAAGATACAAGCAGTTGACCAAAAGGTGTCCATCTGACATGTTTTCAGAATGGACCATACTAGATATATTCTATTATGGTCTATCTGAGTTTTCGAAAATGTCATTGGACCATTCTGTAGGTGGATCTATTCACCTAAAGAAAATTCCTGAAGAGGCTCAAGAACTCATTGACATGGTTGCAAATAACCAATTCATGTACACTTCTGAGAGGAATTCCGTGAATAATAGGACACCTCAGAGGAAGGGAGTTCTTGAAATTGATGCTCTGAATGCCATATTGGCTCAGAACAAAATGTTGACTCAGCAAGTTAACATGATTTCTCAAAGTCTGAATGGATGACAAAATGCATCCAACAGTACTAAAGAGGCAGCTTCAGAAGAAGCTTATGATCCTGAGAACCCTGCAATGGCAGAGGTTAATTACATGGGTGAACCTTATGGAAACACCTATAACTCATCATGGAGAAATCACCCAAATTTCTCATAGAAGGATCAACAAAAGCCTCAACAAGGCTTTAATAATGGTGGAAGAAATAGGCTCAGTAATAACAAGCCTTTTCCATCATCTTCTCAGCAACAGACAGAGAATTCTGAACAGAGCCCCTCTAATTTAGCAAACTTAGTCTCTGATCTGTCAAAAGCCACTTTCAGTTTCATGAGTGAAACAAGATCCTCCATCAGAAATCTGGAGGCACAAGTGGGCCAGCTGAGTAAGAAAGTCATTGAAACTCCTCCCAGTATTCTCCCAAGCAATACAGAAGAAAATCCAAAAGGAGAGTGCAAGGCCATTGATGTGATCAATATGGCCGAATGCACAAGGGAGGAGAAGGACAAAAATCCTAGTGAGGAAGACCTCCTGGGACATCTCTCAAGCAAGAAGGAGTTTCCTATTAAGGATCCAAAGGAATCTGAGACTCATATAGAGACCATAGAGATTCCATTAAATCTCCTTCTGCCATTCATGAGCTCTGAAGACTATTCTTCCTCTGAAGAGGATGAAGATGTGACTGGAGAGCAAGTTGCTCAATATTTAGGAGCTATCATGAAGCTGAATGCCAAGTTGTTTGGTAATGAGACTTGGGAAAGTGAACCTCCCTTGCTCATTGGTGAACTAGACACCTGGATTCAGAAAATTTTACCTCAAAAGAGACAAGATCCTGGCAAGTTCTTAATACCTTGTACCATAGGCACCATGACCTTTGAAAAAGCTCTATGTGATCTGGGATCAGGGATAAATCTTATGCCACTCTCTATAATGGAGAAGCTGGGGATCATTGAGGTACAACCTGCCTTGTTCTCATTACAATTGGTAGACAAGTCATTGAGACAAGCTTATGGAATAGTAGAGGACGTGTTAGTAAAGGATGAAGGCCTTTACATCCCTGCTGATTTCATAATCTTAGACACTAGGAAGGAAGAGGATGAATGTATCATCCTTCGAAAACCTTTCCTAGCTACAGCAGGAGCTGTGATAGATGTCAACAGAGGTGAATTAGTCCTTCAATTGAATGGGGACTACCTTGTGTTTAAGGCACATGGCCATCCCTCTGTGACAAAAGAGAGTAAGCATGAAGAGCTTCTCTCAGTTCAGAGTCAAGAAGAGCCCCCACAGTCAAACTCTAAGTTTAGTGTTGGGAGGCCACAACCAAACTCTAAGTTTAGTGTTAAGACCCCATATCCAAACTCTAAGTTTGGTGTTGGGACTATACAACATTGACCTGATCACCTGTGAGGCTCCATGAGAGCCTACTGTCAAGCTAATGACATTAAAAGAGCGCTTGTTAGGAGGCAACCCAATTTTTATTTATCTAATTTTTATTTTATTTTATTGTTATTTTGTGTTTTATTAGGTGCATGATCATGTGGAGTCACAAAAAAAATATAAAAATTAAAAACAGAATCAAAAATAGCAGAAGAAAAATCACACCCTGGAGGAAGGACAAACTGGCGTTCAACGCCAGTAAGGAGCATCTGGCTGGCGTTCAACGCCAGAACAGAGCATGAATCTGGCGCTGAACGCCAGAAACAAGCAACATTCTGGCGTTTGAACGCCAGGAATGTGCCTTGAGGAAAGCTGGGGCTGAACGCCAGTAACAAGCATGGAACTGGCGTTCAACGCCATAAACATGCGATACATGGGCGTTGAACGCCCAAAACATGCTACACATGGGCGTTGAACGCCTGGAGTGTGCATCATCTCGGCATTTAAACGCCAGAATGGTGTGCAAAGGCATTCTACATGCCTAATTGGTGCAGGGATGCAAATCCTTGACATCTCAGGATCTGTGGACCCCACAGGATCATCTCAGGATCTGTGGACCCCACAGGATCCCTACCTAACATATTCTCCCCTCTTCCCAACAACTTCAATCTCTGAATCTCTCCTCCCATTAAACACTCTTCCCCAAAACCCTTCACCAATCACCTCAATCTCTCTTCCCCATCACCACTTCACCACTCACACCCATCCACTCTTCCCCAAAAACCCCACCTACCTTCAAAATTCAAAAACACTTTCCCACCCAAACCCACCCTACATGGCCGAACCTACCCTCTCCCCTTTCCCTATATATACCCTTCCATTCTAGTTCATTTTCACACAACACAAACCCCCTCTTCTACACCTTGGCCGAAAACACCATCTCTCACTCTCCTCCATATTTTCTTCTTCTTCTTCTTCTCTTCTTTCTTCTCTTGCTTGAAGGCGAGCAATATTTTAAGTTTGGTGTGGTAAAAGCATAAGCTTTTTTGTTTTTCCATTACCATCAATGGCACCTAAGGCCGGAGAATCCTCTAGAAAAGGAAAAGGGAAGACAAAAGCTTCCACCTCCGAGTCATGGGAGATGGAAAGATTCATCTCCAAAAGCCATCAAGACCACTTCTATGATGTTGTGGCAAAGAAGAAGGTGATCCCTGAGGTCCCTTTCAAGCTCAAGAAAAATGAGTATCCGGAGATTCGACATGAGATCCAAAGGAGAGGTTGGGAAGTCCTAACCAACCCCATGCAACAAGTCAGAATCTTAATGGTTCAAGAGTTCTATGCTAATGCATGGATCACTAGGAACCATGATCAAAGTATGAACCCGAGTCCAAAGAATTATCTCACAATGGTTCGGGGGAAATACTTAGATTTTAGTCCGGAGAATGTGAGGTTGGCGTTCCACTTTCCCATGATGCAAGGAGATGTACGCCCCTACACTAGAAGGGTCAACTTTAATCAAAGGTTGGACCAAGTCCTAATGGACATATGTGTGGAAGGAGCTCAATGGAAAAGAGACTCCAATGGCAAGCCAGTTCAACTAAGAAGACTGGACCTCAAGCCTGTGGCTAGAGGATGGTTGGAGTTCATTCAACGCTACATCATTCCCACTAGCAACCGATCTGAAGTTATTGTGGATCGGGCCATCATGATTCATAGCATCATGATTGGAGAGGAAGTAGAAGTTCATAAAGTCATCTCCAATGAAATCTACAAAATAGCCGAAAGCCCTCCACCATGGCAAGGCTAGCTTTTCCTCACCTTATTTGCCATCTATGTTACTCAGCTAGAGTTATCATAGAAGGAGACATCTCCATTGAGGAGGATAAGCCCATCACCAAGAAGAGGATGGAGCAAGCAAGAGAGACCCTCCACGGATCTCAAGAGATGCATGAGGAAGCTCATCATCAAGAAATCCCTGAGATGCCTCAAGGGATGCACTTTCCTCCCAACAACTATTGGGAACAACTCAACACTTCCTTAGAAGATTTGAGCTACAATGTGGAATAATTAAGGGTGGAACATCATGAGCACTCCATCATTCTCCATGAAATCAGAGAAGATCAAAGAGCAATGAGGGAGGAGCAACAAAGGCAAAAAAGGGACATAGAAGAGCTTAAGGACATTGTTGGTCCTTCAAGAAGAAGACGCCACTAAGGTGGATTCATTCCTTGTTCTTATTTCTTTCTGCTTTTCGGTTTTTATGTTGTGTTCATTTATGTTTTGTGTCTTCATTTCATGATCATTAGTATGTAGTAACTATGTCTTAAGGCTATGAATAAATTCCATTAATCCTTCACCTCTCTTAAAAGAAAAATGTTTTAATTCAAAAGAACAAGAAGTACATGAATTTCGAATTTATCCTTGAATTTAGTTCAATTATATTGATGTGGTGACAATACTTTCTGTTTTCTGAATGAATGCTTGAACAGTGCATATTTTTGATCTTGTTGTTTATGAATTTTAAAACTGTTGGCTCTTGAAAGAATGATGAACAAAGAGAAATGTTATTGACAATCTGAAAAATCATGAAAATTGATTCTTGAAGTAAGAAAAAGCAGTGAAAAGTAAAAAGCTTGCGAAAAAAAATAGAAAGAAAAAGAAAAAGCAAGCAGAAAAATCCAATAGCCCTTAAAACCAAAAGGCAAGGGTAAAAAGGATCCAAGGCTTTAAGCATCAATGGATAGGAGGGCCCAAGGAAATAAAATCTAGGCCTAAGCGGCTAAATCAAGCTGTCCCTAACCATGTGCTTGTGTCATGCAGGTCCAAGTGAAAAAGCTTGAGACTGAGTGGTTAAAGTCGTGATCCAAAGCAAAAGAGTGTGCTTAAGAGCTCTGGACACCTCTAACTGGGACTCTAGCAAAGCTGAGTCACAATCTGAAAAGGTTCACCCAGTCATGTGTCTGTGGCATTTATGTATCCGGTGGTAATACTGGAAAACAAAGTGCTTAGGGCCACGGCCAAGACTCATAAAAGTAGCTGTGTTCAAGAATCAACATACTTAACTAGGAGAATCAATAACACTATCTGAAATTCTAAAGTTCCTAGAGATGCCAATCATTCTAAACTTCAAAGGAAAAAGTGAGATGCCAAAACTGTTCAGAAGCAAAAAGCTACAAGTCCCGCTCATCTAATTAGAATTAATATTCATTGATATTTTGGAATTTATAGTATATTCTCTTCTTTTTATCATATTTGATTTTCAGTTGCTTGGGGACAAGCAACAATTTAAGTTTGGTGTTGTGATGAGCGGATAATTTATACGCTTTTTGGCATTGTTTTTAGGTAGTTTTTAGTAAGTTCAAGCTACTTTTAGGGATGTTTTCATTAGTTTTTATGTTAAATTCACATTTCCAGACTTTACTATGAGTTTGTGTGTTTTTCTGTGATTTCAGGTAATTTCCGGCTGAAATTGAGGGACTTGAGCAAAACTCTGGAAAAGGCTGACAAAAGGACTGCTGATGCTGTTGGAATCTGACCTCCCTGCACTCAAAATGGATTTTCCGGAGCTTCAGAACTCCAAATGGCGCGTTCTCAACGGCGTTGGAAAGTAGACATCCAGAGCTTTCCAGAAATATATAATAGTTTATAATTTATTCGGAAATTGACGACGTAAAGTGGCGCTCAACGCCAAGTACATGCTGCTGTCTGGAGTCAAACGCCAGAAACACGTCACGACCCAAAGTTGAATGCCAGAAACACGCTATAACTCGGCGTTCAACTCCAAAGGAAGCCTCAGCTCGTGGATAGATCAAGCTCAGCCCAAACACACACCAAGTGGGCCCCGAAAGTGAATTTATGCATCAATTACTTATCTCTATAAACCCTAGTAGCTAGTTTAGTATAAATAAGACTTTTTACTAGTGTATTAGTTGTCTTTTGACCACGTTTCATCTTTGGTCTCAGTTTTGTTTTATTCTTCATCTTAGGAGACTATTGATCACGTTTTGGGGGCTGGCCATTTGGCCATGCCTGAACCTTTCACTTATGTATTTTCAACGGTGGAGTTTCTACACACCATAGATTAAGGGTGTGGAGCTCTGCTGTACCTCAAGTTTCAATACAATTACTATTATTTTCTATTCAATTCTCTTTTATTCTTATTCCAAGATATACGTTGCACTTCAACTTGATGAATGTGATGATCCGTGACACTCATCATCATTCTCACCTATGAGCGCATGTGACTGACAACCACTTCCGTTCTACCTTAGGCCGGGCGTATATCTCTTAGATTCCCCAACAGGATCTTCATGGTATAAGCTAGATAGATGGCGGCATTCATGGGAATCCGGAAAGTCTAACCTTGTCTGTGGTATTCCGAGTAGGATTCCGGAAATCTGGAAAGTCTAACCTTGTCTGTGGTATTCCGAGTAGGATTCCGATATTGAATGACTGTGACGAGCTTCAAACTCCTGAAGGCTGGGCGTTAGTGACAGACGCAAAAGAATCAAGGGATTCTATTCCAACCTGATTGAGAACCGACAGATGATTAGCCGTGCTGTGACAGAGCATATGACCATTTTCACTGAGAGGATCGGATGTAGCCATTGACAATGGTGATGCCCTACATACAGCTTGCCATGGGAAGGAGTAAGAAAGATTGAATGAATGTAATAAGAAAGTAGAGATTCAAGAGGAGCACAGCATCTCCATACGCCTATCTGAAATTCCCACTATTGATTTACATAAGTATTTCGATCCTATTTTATTTTCTGTTTATTATTTATTTTCAAACTTATCATAAACCATTTAATCTGCCTAACTGACATTTACAAGGTAACCATAGCTTGCTTCATACCAACAATCTCTGTGGGATCGACCCTTACTCACGTAAGGTATTACTTGGATGACCCAGTACACTTGCTGGTTAAGTTGAACGGAGTTGTGACCACACATAGTTGTAAACCATGGTATTGGTACCAAGTTTTTGGCGCCATTGCCAGGGAAAGAAAAAGCAATGAATTTTACAAAATACAATAACATATGAATCACAATTTCGTCCACCACTGCCCTTGCGCCACTAGCGCAAATCATGTCACGCGTCCGTGTGACCGAGCGTCCACGTCACCTCATTCAAGGGTTGTCCGCACGACCGCGTGACCCACGCATCCGCGTTGCTTGCGCCGCCCAACTCATTCAAATCTGCCAGATTATCTTATCTTTTCTTACCCCAATCCTACTTTTCCCCCTTCTTCCTTATCCCTTCTTCTTCCCTTCTCCTCCCTCTTTCTCACCACCATTATCAAGGTTTTTCTTCTCTTCTTCCCTCCCTACTTTTTCATTCTTCTTCTTATTTACATGTTTTCTTTGTCTTTCTCTTCTACTTTCCCTATCCATGTTTTCTTTTTCTTTCTTTTTCCTCCTATTGGTGTTAGAGATTTATTTGGGTCATTATTTTTATATGTTGCTTGTGGTTTGTTTAGGACTTGTTTAACAGTTATATATTATTTTTATAGGGTTACTTGCATGTTCAATTGATACTTTCCATACCTTATTTAACATGCATGCTATGTGTTTATGAAAACGCCCATATGGAATTGTGCACTATATTTAGATTTCTTTTAATCTACTACTCTAAATGCTTGCTTTTCATAAAATCCTTTTTCTATTTTATTAATTTTTATATAATTGTTATTACAAGCATATTGTTAGTTTGGAAGACTTGGTAATCTAACTTGGACATTGAATGCTTGATCTATGCTATTTATGCCCATGCCGACATGCCAATAAACACCTTGCCTTTAACTGTCATCACATGCACTTGCTATATTCCCGTTGTTGATTTTTCACATGTAGTCATGACCATGTGTTAACATCATTATTCCTTAATATGCATTGATTACCACCTTTCCCATTCTTTTCCTTGCTATAACCCTTAAAATGTTCATGTCATTACCCGTTCCCTTTCAAGATGGCCACCAAGAAAGGCAAGGAGAAAGCTATACTTCCAAAGCCATACTTCCACAGGATGATCAATACGTTTCTAACGGGAGATATCTCAGGCTACCACTAGCCACTACCAGCCAGTGCACAGAACATGCTGCAGACATTCCACCTTCTAATAGTCAGCTACAGCAAGACCAGAAAGTGAAGCTACGAGAGCGTCACAACCAGCGCCGATTCAAATACCTCAAGGAGCTACTCACAGGCAACCACAGATCTGACGAGGACCCAGGCACTCCGGACTCCACTTCCTTTACCAGCACAGGGAGCCATGACGGTCCCGACTGTGGAGATACTGCCACCAGCCCACCCTTGTTCCTGAAAGATGGCACCGAGGACAGTACAAAGCCTTAAGTGTGGGGAGGTCGGTCAGTACCTGACTTCCAGAGGTAATTCTTTCCCCTAACACCAACTTCTTTTTCTTTAGAATAGGATAGATCGCATAGTAGTAGGTTAATTGCATGCATGTTCAACCTGATTGAAAAGATAATAAGTTTCTTTTAAGACCCTAATTTTTTTTTAAAAATTTCACTAATCTGAATCAAAATATTTATGTTAAATTTGTTTGAAGTTGTAATTGGAACAGGGTTTTTGAGCTAAAGAACACACAACCCGTGAAACTTTGAGCCTTAATACATGGTTACACTATTTAACCATAAACTTTTTTTCTTGTGTGTTTACTTCTCTATGATTGTAATATGAATTTTATTTTATCCTATATGTCCAACGTTAATGTGTTATATGCATGAATATGATTGAGGCCATTGTTTGTTTAGCTCACGTATCCCAAATAAGCCTACCCTTTTAATTACCTTTGTTAACCACTTTGAATCGTCTTTAATCCCATTTGTTCTACATTTTACCACATTACTAGCCTTAAGCAGAAAAACAATTGAAAATCCCAATTGAATCTTTGGTTAGCTTAAGAAAAAATTTGTGTGTTAACTGAGTATGAGAAAATTGCGGGAATAAAGGGTAATAGGGGAATATGTCATGATAAAATAAGGGGAATTTGGGTACCTATTCATGTGAAACCATAAAAGAAAGATTACAAATCTATGTGCATTGATAAGCTAAGTAAAAAAATCTTTATTTTAGTGAATAAGGGGACAAAATCATCGCAATAAAATTAATGCACACGTGATAAAATTAAAATAAAGGTTGATGCATGAGTATGGAATGTGAAAAAGAAATTTTGGGTAGCTAAGTATGAATGTTAAAATTATATAGATTATATGTATGTTAGGTGAAAGCTCGAGTTAACTAAAGATTCAATGTATAATTAGCCATATATAGACCCTCACCCTTACCTTAGCCCCATTACAGCCGTGAAAAGACCTCATGATGTTTGCATTGGCACTTTAAGATTGTTGATTGGTTAGGTGAAAAACAAAAATTTAAAATCATAATTAGAGAAGGATAGAGTGATTACCCCATATACTAGAGAAGATTGGAGTGCACACGCACCGGCAGTAAGGGTTCAATGCTCGATCCTGTGTTCCCTGCTTTCACGAGCTATCTTCTTACAAATTTACCTGCTTTTACTGTATGATTTGAATTAGTGGAATATGCCCCATGTTTTGTCTTAGAGAACTTATCTATTTTTAATCATATAGACAAAAATCATATAGTTGCATTCATGTGTATATAGGTTGCATTGCATTGCATGAGTCTCACATGTCCCTATTCATTTAGATTTATCTTCTTCAACTAAGCATGAGGACATGCTAATGTTTAAGTGTGGGGAGGTTGATAAACCATTATTTTATGATTTATATTGTGTTTAATTGAGTGGTTTTATCAAGTCTTCACCCACTTATTCATACAATTTGCATGTATTTACAATTCCTTCCTAAAAATGTTCCATGATTGAAAACATGCTTCCTAAAGACCTTTTAATTGTATATTTTTATTTTCCTTTGTACCATTCGATGCCGTGATCTGTGTATTACGTGTTTCAGGCTTCATAGGGCAGGAATGGCATAAGGAATGGAGAGGAAGCTTGCAAAAATGGAAGGAACACAAGGAATTGAGGAGATGATCAGCGAGAAGTGACGCGGGTGCATGGCTCACGCGACCGCTAGAAATGGAGGAAATCACAGTTACGCGGTCGCATACCTGATGACAAGTCATCATATACCCATTTTTCAAGCTAATTTCACTTGTTTCACTAGTCTTTATGCACTTTCTTGCATCCTAAGAAAGTAATTTGGAATGAAAATGCATAACTTCTTTAAATCAAACAACCACCATTTAATTGATGCTAAATCATGAGGTTTGGGCTAAAATTAATTGATTTTTGATGATTTATAAACCTTGTGAATTTAGTGATACTTTGATTGGTTGTTTTGATTTCTTGTAGGTGAAGAAAGGAAGAAAAGAAGAAAAACGTGGCTTAAGAAGTGTGGCCATGGAAGGAGAAGTGTGGTGCAACATAGAAGGAGGAAGCAAACATTGCTCTCCACAAGAGCACACTGCTCTCCAAGAGAGCAGCATGATAAACCAAGCCTCCAAAATATCACTGCCCTGCCCACAATAAGAGCGGAGCACAATTCTATGTCAAAGACCAAAGGAAGCAAAAATTTTGCCCTGCCCTCCTCAAGAGCAATATCGGGCTTCATCCAAGAAAAATTCAAAGGAAATTGCTCTCCTAGTGTTACCCATGGGTTTCGAACCCAAGAACAAGGAATAAAGGAGTAGCGCTTAAGTACAAGGAAAACAAGCAAATTTGGCTTGTTTTCAATCTCCAAGAATCAAACACAGCACCATGAGGAAGCAAGGAACTAGGCGCTACTTTGGTGCCAAGAAAACCAAGGAAAAAGGGGCAGCGTGTGCTTCCACCAGGTTTCGAACCTGGGACCTCACCCTTGGTTGCTTTGCTGCGCTGCCCACAAGGAGAGCAGAGCAGCATTTCTTGGCACGGGCAGCACACAAGCACGCATGGCCAAGAGCATCACGCGCAGCTTGGACGCACGGAAGGCAAGCATGCACGCACACTGCCCTGCTCTCCACAAGGGCAGGGCAGCATCTTGAACGCCCATCACACGCAGCACGAGCACGCAATGAGGCCGCATGCACCATTTCCCTGCTCTGCTCTCCACAAGAGCAGAGCAGCCTCCTGGAGCCAACTTCTTCATGGGCTGAAAATTGGATTAAAAATCCAATTTAATTCATTTCTTCACCAAATCAAAAGCCCATCAAAATTCCAAAATCCAAGAATAGAAAGTGTATAAATAGGAGATAGTTTGATGTAATGAGGACCTTTTTTTATTTTTGAATTCTTACCTTTGGAGACTTTATTTTCTTTGAGAGCTTTGAATTGAGATCTGAGAGAATTGGGAAGGAGAATTGATCTCTCTTCTTCCTTGTTCTTGCTTGAGCATTTTTACTTTTCTTGTTTGAGTCTTGGGTGGGAAGAATTGAGGAATTTCTGTCTTAATCTCCATTTAAGATCTCTTGGATTTTTCCTACTTTATAATTGAGCTAAATTTCATTTCCTCACTGCTGCAATCTTTAATTTCTTGTTAATTGCTTTGTGAACTTGGATCTGGGAAGGAAATTAAGGTCTAGACTTTGCTATCTAGTCTCTGGAGTCCTGAGATCCACTTTTCCTTTTGGTTCTTCTGATGAACCACTATTGCAATTTGAATTTCCATTTGCTGTTTGAGATATAGTCAATTTCAATTCATCTTTTGTTTAGTTAATTGTTGCAATTTAATTTCCCTTGCTTAAATTCTGAATTCCCAGTCCTCAAATCTCTTTTTCTATTCAAGCAATTTATATTTCTTGCACTTTAAGTTACTACAATTTACATTTCTTGCATTTTAAGTTTCAGCCATTTAATTTCTTGTTCATTAAGATTCAGCATCTTTACTTTCAGTTCTCTTTAATTTCTGCAATTTATCCCTCTCCCTTTACATTTTCTACTATTTACTTATTGTTGGATACAAAATCACTCAACCAATACTTGATTCGCTTGACTAAATCAACCACTGAACTAAAATTGCTCAATCCTTCAATCCCTGTGGGATCGACCTCACTCCTGTGAGTTTTATTACTTGATGCGACCCGGTACACTTGCCGGTGAGTTTTGTGTTGATCGTTTTCCACACATCAATTTTTTGGCGCCGTTGCCGGGGATTGAAATAGATTGACAATGATTAAGTAAGGTGGTGGTCTAGATTAAGCACTTTTTCTTTGTTTTTCTTTTTTTATAAGCACATTAACTGTTTGACACATTCTATCACCTAACCCTCTAACCACATTCTAGCATTAGAATGTCCATGTTTCATTTGGTTTGTTTGTGATTTTTGCAAGTTATGGAGGCTGAGGTGCGCGAAGAGGGAGTGAGCAACAATACCCAGCCTGCAAGAAGGGTGTTGGCCTCTTACACTATCCCCAATCCAAGACATTATGGGAGCAGCATCCTCACCCCAAATGTTCAGGCAAATGACTTTGAGTTGAAGCCTCAACTAATCACCTTGGTGCAGAACAATTGTGCTTATGGAGGTGGCCCTCTTGAAGACCCCAACCAACATTTGTCTGTTTTCTTAAGGATTTGTGAAACGGTCAGGACAAATGGGGTTCATCCTGACATTTACAAATTACTTATGTTCCCATTTTCTTTGAGGGGAAATGCTACTCAATGGCTGGAAACCTTTCCCAAAGAGAGCATCAACAATTGGGATGAATTGGTGAGCAAATTCCTAGCCAAGTTCTACCCACCTCAAAGAGTCATCAAGTTGAAAACAGAGGTGCAAACATTTATTCAAGTGGATGGAGAGTCGTTGTATGATGCCTGGGAGAGATACAAGGCCTTAATCAGGAAGTGTCCCCCAGAAATGTTCAGTGAGTGGGATAGACTCCAAAACTTCTATGAAGGATTGACCCAGAAAGCTCAAGAAGCATTAGATCATTCAACAGGAGGCTCATACAGCTAATGAAGATAGCAGAGGAAGCCTAAAACCTCATAGAGATGGTGGCAAACAATCAATACTTCTTTGCTCATCAAAGACAACTTCAACCAGCCCAGAGAAGGGGTGTATTGGAGCTGGAAGGTGTGGATACCATCTTCAAAGTGATGCATCAACAAATTCAGCAACAATTTGAGCAGATGGCTAAAAAAATTGATGGACTGCAAATCACTGCAGTAAATACACAAAGCCAATCTCAAACCTCACATGGGTGGAAGCAATCTGAAGAATGTTTTGGGACATTCAATTATGAGCAAGAAAGCCCTGAGCAGGTGCAATGCATGAATAACACTTCAAGTTCATCTCAACACAATTTTCATGGTGATGCACACAAGACACCCTGGAAGACTCATTCTAATTCAAAGTGGGCTGAGTACCAGAATCAAGGACAAAGGGACTTCAACTATAGCAGCCTTAGCAACACAAACAACCAAAGCCATTCATCCAATAATACTAACCAATTCAGAAACCCACAAAACACATATCACCAACCACATAACAACTCACAAAACCTCCAGAATAACTTTTCTACATCCACATCCCACCCTCAAAGTACCCCCACAATTAATTCAAACAACTTCTAGCAACAACCATTTCATTTCACACAACCACAACCAAATCCAGACTCTCAAAGAATCTCAAGTCTAGAGAAAATGATGGAGAAACTCATTAAAAATCAAGAGATGGCAAGACAAGATCAGGAAACTGCAAGGAAAGATCAGGCCCTGGCATTCAAAAACCAAGAGGCCTCAATCAAAAACCTTGAGAGACACATAGGGCAAATGGCTAAGCAAATTTTAGAAATGGGTGAGAAGAGAGCAAATGCCTTCCCCAATATTACTGAAGAACACCCAAGGGATAAAGGAAAGGCCACAAAATGGGAGGAGTGCAAAGCAATCACAATGGGAAGTGAGAAGACTATGAAGAAGGAAGCCATCAATCAGGACAAACACAACAGAGAAGTTCCACAAGAAGAGCCAGAGGAGAGAAGTAAAAAGGATCAAGAAACCAAAAATGCACAAGTTTCAAAGGGATACAAGAACATCCTTGAACCACAACTACAAGAGAAGAGGGAAGGAGTAAATCCTTGTGTCCCCAAACTTCCATACCCTCAGAGGTTTAAAAAAGAAAATGAGGATAAGCAATACTCAAAATTCCTGGACATATTCAAGACACTCAGCATCAATATTCCTTTCTTGGAAGCACTTGAATAGATGCCACTATATGCCAAATTTATAAAGGAAGTGCTGACAAAGAAAAGATCCTTGAAGGAAGGACAGATTGTTGAGATGACAAAGGAATGTAGTGCTATCCTCCAAAGAGAGTTGCCAGAGAAGAAAGATGATCCTGGGAGTTTTTACATACCTTGCACCATAGGAAACATAACAATTGAGAAGTCATTTTGTGACCTCGGTGCAAGCATAAACTTGATGCCTTTGTCTCTAATGAGGAAACTTAAAATTTCTGAGCTGAAGTTCACACAAATAGTTCTCCAAATGGCTGACAAATCCATTAAGCAAGCACTGGCAGTCGTGGAGAATGTGTTGGTAAAAGTGGGAAAATTCTTTCCCCCTGCTGACTTTGTTATCTCAGATATAGAAGAGGACCCTAACACTCCCATCATTCTGGGGAGGCCTTTCCTAGCTACGGGCAGAGCATTGATAGATGTTGAAAAAGGGAAATTGTTGCTGAGAGTGCATAATGAGCACCTAGCATTCCATGTTTTTAAAACCCTGCATGAGCCCACTCAAGAAGAAGATTGTATGAAGGATAAGGCCAGAGATAAAAGCTTGAAGGAGGCATTCAATGAGTCAAATCCAAGACTTCTAAATCCACGATTAAAAGAAGTAGAGATGGTGCAACAGACCAAAGAAATCAGGGAGGAACTAGATCCAAAACCCCTAGATGAGAACCTCAACACCCCAAATAAAGAACCACCAAGACATGAATTATCTTCTGAGAAAGAAAAGAAGAAGAGGCCAAAAGGGTGGAGAAACAAGAAGATCCCTACTTAAGGCTTCACACCAGGGGATAAAGTAGTGTTAAACACACAACCAATGAAAGTGTCTCCACAATTATCTGAATACTACACTGTGAATCGGGTCCTTTCACTTGAACACCTAGAGATCATCAAAGAGGAGATTGGAAGGAAGTTCACAGTAAGAGGAGAAAAGTTGAGGCACTATGATTTTCAACCCCCATGATCAAAGAATGAAGGATGTCAAGCTAGTGACATTAAAAGAGCGCTTGTTGGGAGGCAACCCAACCTAAGGTAGTTCTTTTTTTTTTCATAGCTAGTTCAATAAAAAGGTTAAGTAGATTCACTTGTATTGCAAGAAGCTAAGTTTGGTGTTGCACACCAAAACAATTTAAGGGAGAATGAAGGATTCTAAGTTTGGTGTTCCACACCAAAGCAAATTAAGAGAAAATGAAGCATTCTAAGTTTGGTGTTCCATCAAAATTTGATCTAAAAACACGTTCTCACTTTCTGCCTAATGCTAGCTCCAAGCAATCAGACAAATCATTTAACTATTTATCTATTTTCTAGTTCATAGTTACATAACCTTTGGCAAGGCTAAGAGAATCTATAATTGGTTAACTTGTTGCATCAGAGGCAGTGGCAAGCAATTAAGTTTGGTGTTCCTACACCAAAATTAATCCAAAAGACACACTCAATTTATGCATACTAACCATTCATTTAAGGGCTTGAGAAGCAAGCAACTTTTGAGAATTATGCAGGAAATTAGCCAACAATTGAAGACAATTTGCATTATGACTCAAAAGGGATACAACAAGAGGAAGAATGAAAAGTTGCAACCCAAAAGGTTGTATCTACACTTGATCCTTGTTGTTGTGAAAAGTTTTAATTCAGGAATTCTTGTATGCCTTGCTAAAAGTGTTCATCTAGTTGCAAGTGAAATTGTTTGATTAAGTATGTTGATCTGCATAATGCTTGTCATTCATCACTTAGCTTTAAATTTTGTTTTGTTTCCCATATGCTTAAATAAAAGAGAAATGGTTGAATTAGAAAGTAAATATCCAATGTTGCATAAGTTAGAATGGAAGTTAATGGTGGTATATGTGTTTGATTAAATGCATAACTCATGAAATAATTGCTGCATAATGTCATTTTCATTGAAGTGTGAGCTAGCTTACTGACATAAAGGTTCCTATCAGTAAAAAAAAATAATATCCCTTGAGAACAAAATAAAACAGAAAGAAAAGGAAGTGGAAAAAGCCAATGTGGTAAGAAAAACAAAGAATAAAGGATGGACACCAATAGCTTGGACCCTAGGACACATGCCTGTGGTGTTCTTGTACTAGGATATGCTTGGACAAGTAAATTCTGAGGGGTATTTCAAAATCCGGTCACTTAGATCAACTGATTTGGGATGGCCAATTGAAAGTCCATAATAAAGAGCAACCTAGATATAGAACATTTAGTTATCCGAAGAGATGCTGGGCATCAATGATCCTAGGAGGAAATAGTGAGCCATGTGTCTGTGGTGGAAAGATGTTGAGTAAAAGTAAAGCCAAATGCTACTGCAACATTTGACACCAAGCCTTCAAAGAAGAATAAGCTTGTTAAGTAAAAAAGGAAAAGAAAAGTTAGCAAGGGAGCAAATAAAGAGTAAACCTTATAACAGCAAGTTTAGTAAGCCTTTGAGGAAAAGTGTATATTATGTAACAGCAACATATAACTGAGTTATCTTTGTCTGCATAAAAACTCCATGAATCAAGTTCTGCTATATGCCTAATAAGGATATGTATGCTTTTCTTTTTTCATTTCATTTCCTCTTAATTTTGATGCTTGCTTGGGGACAAGCAAGATTTAAGTTTGGTGTTGTGATGACAAGTCATCATATACCCATTTTTCAAGCTAATTTCACTTGTTTCACTAGTCTTTATGCACTTTCTTGCATCCTAAGTAAGTAATTTGGAATGAAAAATGCATAACTTCTTTAAATCAAACAAAGGAGTAGCGCTCAAGTACAAGGAAAACAAACAAATTTGGCTTGTTTTCAATCTCCAAGAATCGAACACAGCACCATGAGGAAGCAAGGAACTAGGCGCTACTTTGGTGCCAAGAAAACCAAGGAAAAAGGGGCAGTGTGTGCTTCCACCAGGTTTCGAACCTGGGACCTCACCCTTGGTTGCTTTGCTGCGCTACCCACAAGGAGAGCAGAGTAGCATTTCTTGGCACGGGCAACACACAAGCACGCACGGCCAGGAGCATCACGCGCAGCTTGGACGCACGGAAGGCAAGCATGCACGCACACTGCCCTGCTCTCCGCAAGGGCAGGGCAGCATCTTGAACGCCCATCACACGCAGCACGAGCACGCAATGAGGCCGCATGAACCATTTCCCTGCTCTGCTCTCCACAAGAGCAGAGCAGCCTCCTGGAGCCAACTTCTTCATGGGCTGAAAATTGGATTAAAAATCCAATTTAATTCATTCCTTCACCAAATCAAAAGCCCATCAAAATTCCAAAATCCAAGAATAGAAAGTGTATAAATAGGAGATAGTTTGATGTAATGAGGACCCTTTTTTTATTTTTGAATTCTTACCTTTGGAGACTTCATTTTCTTTGAGAGCTTTGAACTGAGATCTGAGAGAATTGGGAAGGAGAATTGATCTCTCTTCTTCCTTGTTCTTGCTTGAGCACTTTTACTTTTCTTGTTTGAGTCTTGGGTGTGAAGAATTGAGGAATTTCTGTCTCAATCTCCATTTAAGATCTCTTGGATTTTTCCTACTTTATAATTGAGCTAAATTTCATTTCCTCATTGCTGCAATCTTTAATTTCTTGTTAATTGCTTTGTGAACTTAGATCTAGGAAGGCAATTGAGGTCTAGACTTTGCTATCTAGTCTCTGGAGTCCTGAGATCCACTTTTCCTTTTGGTTCTTCTGATAAACCATTGCTGCAATTTGAATTTCCATTTGCTGTTTGAGATCTAGTCAATTTCAATTCATCTTTTGTTTAGTTAATTGTTGCAATTTAATTTCCCTTGCTTAAATTCTGAATTCCCAGTCCTCAAATCCCTTTTTCTATTCAAGCAATTTATATTTCTTGCACTTTAAGTTACTACAATTTACATTTCTTGCATTTTAAGTTTCAATCATTTAATTTCTTGTTCTTTAAGATTCAGCATCTTTACTTTCAGTTCTCTTTAATTTCTGCAATTTATCCCTCTCCCTTTACATTTTCTGCTATTTACTTATTGTTGGATACAAAATCACTCAACCAATACTTAATTCGCTTGACTAAATTAACCACTTAACTAAAATTGCTCAATCCTTCAATCCCTGTGGGATCGACCTCACTCCCGTGAGTTTTATTACTTGATGCGACCCGGTACACTTGCCGGTGAGTTTTGTGTTGGATCGTTTTCCACACATCAATACCTGACGCGACCGCGTGGATTGGAAGCTGCACGAGTGACGCGAATGCATGGCACGGGAAATGCTAAGTGACGCGAACGCGTGGACGACGCAGTCGCGTGATGTGCGCGATCTGCAGAATTACAGAAGCCGCTGGTATAGATTCTGGGATGCGTTTCAACCCAATTTTTGGCCCAGAAACACAAATTAGAGCCAGGGAACATGCAGAGAAAAAGGAGAACAATTCATTCCGCATAATTTCTAGTTTTAGATCTGATTTTACGGCTCCCCTAGGTTTCTCTTTTTTGACATTCATAATTTAGGATTTGAAGATTTTTTGGCTTTGGCTTTTGAGAAGAGTCTACCTCCGGAACTGGTCATTCTATTTTATTTATCTACTTTTCATTTACTCTTCCATATTCTTAAATTGTCCAGAATTAACATTGGATTATTTTTAGAGTTCATTAATACAAGACTATTTTTACTTTTAATTAATCTCTTTGATTAATGTTTATTATGCCTTTTTTTATTTTCCCCATTAATTTTGTGAAGTTTACATTTATGATAATGGAGTAGTTCCCTAACTTGATTGGGAGTTGATTAAAAGGAGAACCTTGAGTTGGAATACTCAAGAGTTCAATTGTAATTGGTTCATTGTTGGTTGGCTTGTTAGTCACTAACTCTAATCCTTCCCAAGGGAGAGGATTAGGACTTGTAAATAGAAGTTGACTTTTAATTTGACTTTCCTTCATTCGTTGAGGGTTGACTAAATGAAAACAATGACTAATTATTAATTGATGTTGACAAAACTCCAACAAGGATAGAACTTCCAATTAATCTTCTCCCGGTCAAGATTTTTATTTAAATCATATAAATTCTCTAATTTAATTTTCTATTCATCAAACTTAAAACCCATTTGGGAAACCTCTGATTGATAAAATAGCACATCTTCCTGCAACTCGTTGGGAGACGA
The DNA here is from genome assembly GCF_003086295.3 of Arachis hypogaea. Taxonomy (NCBI): domain Eukaryota; kingdom Viridiplantae; phylum Streptophyta; class Magnoliopsida; order Fabales; family Fabaceae; genus Arachis; species Arachis hypogaea. The sequence continues at coordinate 50,463,504 of NC_092044.1, read as the reverse complement.
CCTGGGACTCATACTCCCAGTATTTTATTTCTAAAATTTGTGACAACTCTTTTCTAAATTAATAAGTGAATTTTCACCGGTTAAGAACTGTACTTGCAACACCATTTTTCTAAACAATTCTTAATCTGCCAATTTCCGCTTACGTCACTTTGCATCTATTTTTCTTATTTGCAGTTAGTTGTTAAATTTCTACCTTTTTTACTTTTAATTATTTGTTCTATTTTTTTGGATCTAATTATTTGTTCTTGGTTGTTATTATTTTTTATTCTGATTTCTTTGTTATGATTATTTGTTGCCGGTTCTAATTTTTGGTTTTGGGTTTTGCTTATTTTGAATGTTGTTTCTGAACCGATTTCTTATTCTGAATTTTAGTTCTGATTTGATAATGCAGGACAACAGCATTAATGTTGGCATTCTCTGAACATCTTCGAGATAACTACAGTCTTGCTACTATAAGTGTAATAAAATTTTGGCATTCAAATCATTATTTGATCTTGTAGACAGTTTTGTACACAATCATACATGGTTTCTTTGTTTGTTTTCTATGTGGGACCTTTGTTTTTTAAAGAATTATCCTCAAATTATGATTAGGACAAGACATTGATCTACACCACAAAGAGATTGTAAAACTTGTAGTGTTTCAACTCACACCAACCAAAACCAGGTAATGTTTTGAGCATGGTGTAAAGCAAAAGTGTTTAAGCTTAAGCTTAACTAATTATTAGAAGGCATTATTAGACCCTAGTTCCTACATTATTCTTGCATTGAAATCTATGTATATATTATCATTGGGTGTTTTTATTTTGTTTAAACCCGCGTCAAATCCTTTCTTGCATTAACTTCTTAAGCACTATGGTCTGCTTTTCATTATACAAAACAATGATTTAGCCTAATGAGACTTTTTCACATGTACTTTATTTCCTTTTGCTATGCATGCATGTGTTTTTCTTTTGTGCATTTCTTTTAATTATTGTAAATGTTTTTTTTCTTTGCCTTATCGAGGGAGTCTACACCTTCTTATGTTGACTTCAATGTCGGTCTTCATATTATTGAGTATTCAATGTGAGAATTGACACAAAAGCAAGGATTAACCATTGCTTTAGATTAATGTTGAATATTTCAAAGCTCTTTTTGCATATCTCTCTTTTTGATTCATATCTTTTTTGCATATTTTTCTATTGGAGAAAGGCATGCACAAGTTATATTAAAATATGACCGAATAAATTTAACATGCGGTAGATGAATTATAGATTATTATAACTGTTTTTACACGTTTGTACTCTTTATATATGCTCCTTTTTCTTAATCACTATAATGACGTTGCTTGATCTTGATTTCTGGTTAGTTAATTAAATGGAATAACTTGTTGACTTCAAAACATAACAACATATATTTAAGCTTGTGTCACTTTATATATGCATGATGACAAGGTCTATAGTAAAATAACAAATTAAAGGGAATGTTACATAATTAATTTTGTGACGTAATTATATGAAAGAACAGGTATGTTTAGATAACACCTACTCCTCTCCCATTTTTTTAAACCAAATTTGCCTTCTTCTGGTTTACCAGTATTTGTTTTTATATATATGCTGCTAACAAATGAGGGCTATGCTTCTTTTAGTAGCATATAGTAAGAGATAATATGAAGTTGTGCATGGCACCTGGCAAACTAGCCTCAAAGCTATGAAAGAATAATAAGGATTATTACATATGAATTCCATGAACCATAATTCGAATAAATTCTGTTAAGGTGTTATGTCTGCTTTACTTTTAAGCACCTACTTGTTCTTGGCTCGCAGTTCCTCACCAAGACAATATCATAAACTATCACATGAAAAATGCTAATTGGTTCTCTATAAATTTGAGCTTATTTGTTTTACTTTATGCTTTACACTTAACTACTTGAGTACATCTATTACCGGTAAACTAGACAAGCATTTTACAACATAAATAAATAGGTAACGTGGTACCGACACTCAACTTTGGTATCTTGGCTTAATTTCTGCTAAACTGAAGCAATTCACATGTGCAATCTATTTATATTAAAAGAGAAATCACAGCCAGAATTTCTATGATCTCAAGAATTAATCTTTTTTGGTTTCCAAGATTAGTGGATGGGTTTTGGAATTTTGGGTTTTATCCTTTTTCTCTCTAGATGTGAGCTGGTAGTGTTTTGTGGTGGTGTTCATGAGAAAATAGCTTCGTTCTCCCTCCAAACAATTCCACATTCTGGTTTTCTAAGGCCACCTTTGAAAGGTGATTATTCCTGCCACCTTTTCTGGTTTTCCCTCTTTTCACTTTTATTCTTCTGTGGATAATCACGGTGTTTGTAAATGATTCTTCATTTTTTCTTTGGTTTCAATAGAGTACTTATCCTATTTCCATTAAGTTTGAAGACCCCTGAATCAATGAATCCATGAGTCGATTACCTTTGCATTGAAAGTGCTAAAGTGCTTTAAATATGATTGAGAATGGTTTTTCAAATGCATATTGACTTAGGCATTTCTCAATGTTCTTGATTATTAGTTAATTAAGCAGGGATTGATGAACGAAATCCAACTAGTTGAATGATGACTATCACATTAATCATGGAATTAGTTTACTTGGTTTTATAGATTTGCAGAATAGACATTCATTTTTTGTTGGATACTTTGATTCAAACTATTTCGACAATAACATTTGGAAAGTACTCTACGACATGTGCATTTTTTTATGATCTCATGTATTTTGCAAATGCATTTGGAGCATTGCGTTTGAGGTATGAACTAGAATTGATTAGCATATTAAGATGGTTCTATGTATTATTCTGCATTAAGAGAAAGCTGATTCTTACATGCTCTTTTTCAAGAATTATGAGTGTTCCTGTTGATTCTGGATGTATTTTAACTGATTCAATACATAATTTGATTTTATTTATTTTATATTCTAGGAGGTTCAAGCTTCACTAAGGAGGCAGCTGAAATAGTGGTTTTGGTCATTGATGAGGAAGGCGTGGAGTCACTCATATCAGAGCTTGTGAAAGCTGTCAATTGGACAAAGCTGTTTTGGTCTTCACACGAACAGTTTTCTTGTTCTTCAAATAACAAATTTTGACTTTTTCTTTTATTGTGGCTTTGATGATGTGTATGTTGTATTTTTCAAATAATAATTTTTATTTTTTGTTGACAAATGTGATGAAAGTTTATGTATGTTGGATTGGTTAATTTAAAATTATATAAAAAATTTCCTCTGTTTAAATTAATCATTCAAATTATAATGTAAAATTATATATCAATTTTGCAATGTTTAATTAGGAAGATTCATAAACAAGTATAGCTATAAGTATTTTTATCTAACTTATAGTCATATTTTTTGCTATTGGCACACTTTTTAAATGTAGCCATATCTTTTCGTAATCAACAACAGCCACACTTATCAAGCATAGCCATATTTTCTCTTATTTGCATGCTTAAAAAGCATAGCCATATCTTCCCCTATTGGCATGCTTTCGAAGGGTAGCCAAAACCACTCCATTGGGCACACTTCCAAAAGCGTAGCGATATGTACACTTTTT